>NW_007006643.1:166103-167779 GCF_000164805.1 Carlito syrichta
TCAGGGAGTCTCAATTGGTGACTGGGTCCCCACTCTCTGTCTTGTTAGGTGAGGGAGGCACCAGTCTGTTGTTCTACAGTGGTCATCTTGGAGCTGATCCCTCAAGGTGCTTGTGCTGCTTCCTCAGGTGAGTCTCAGCCTCTGGCTCCCATGTCCCACCCCCACTGCAGGTTCCCACAGCCAGTGCTGCCCCAGCTGCTTCTCTCCACCCCAGCACTCCCGACTCTTGTCTGCCTGCAGCCAGCTCAGTCTCTCTCCAGCTTGCACTTCCAATAGCACCCCCATTTAAAATACTTATTCAACTGGATTCCTCTATTATCTTTCACAAAGTCTTTTAAAATGTATCCTTGGACCTCTCATTCCTGATTTTTAAACACTGAACTATTTATGATGTGCAATAAGTCAAATTATTCTTCTACATTATTACCTGGATCTCTAAGAAACTGAGTTCAAATGGAAAATCTCACACCTTCCAGAAAGATGAATCATAAGCATATTTATGTTCTCTATTTTGGTAGATTATCTGCTCATCACAACAGAGACCACAGTACAGTTTCAATTAATGGCAAGACGTGTTTACCATTGGCAACATTTTTCTAAATAAAAATCCACAAACAACACCTCAATCTACAGTGTCAATATCAAAACATTCCTCAATAAATTCCATTGTGGTGTGAATGCAAATATGTAGAGTGCCATTATAAATGAATTAGAGGCCTGGCACGGTGGCTCAGCCTGTAATCCCGCGCCTTTGGGAGGCTGAGGTGAGTGAATTGCCTGAGCCCGTGGGTTCGAGACCCGCCTGGGCAGCGAGACCTCATCTCTACAACAAATCAAAAAATCAGCCGGGCCTGGTAGCGCATGCCTGTAAATCCGGCTACGCGGAAGGCTGAGGTGGAAGGATCGCCGGAGCCCAGCAGGTCGAGGCTGCGGTGGCCGGGAGCAGCCACTGCACTCCAGTCTGGGCGACAGAGTGAGACTCTAACTCAAAAAATAAAAAATAAATAAAAAATAAAATAAATAAATAAATGAATTAGACACTCCATGCTTGCATGCTCAGCTTTACACTTCATGATAACTACACTCAATTCATTAGAAGATATAAAGTCTTACAATAATAATGAAATTTATCCATGTGAATTTTCTTCATTCAAACTGATACTACCATGTAAATAAGCCCTAAACCATGCCAGGTTACCAATTTATATTTTCCAAAGGTATAATTACTTCCACCTTATAAGTATTGCCATTTAGAAGCTATAGATAGAGTCCTCAGCATTTTCTCTGTTTTTAAAAATATTATATTTTAATTATATTTATTCTGTATATAGTTTCCCTACTAATCCTCTTATTATTTCTAGTAGTTTTATCATGAACTTTTCCAAATATATTTGTTCTTCTTATCCTTCTCCTGACTTGTAGTGTTTATTTCTAGAGCACAGAAAAACACTGAGAGTTTCCGAAATCATTTTGTGAAGGTAGTATAATTTTGATAACAAAGTTAGTATGAAACAAAATAAAATAAAGCAATAAAAACTCTATGGCTTAATCTCACTAACATAGATTTAAAAAAAAAAATTAGACAGGCGGGCTCGGTGGCTCAGCCTGTAATCCCGCGCCTTTGGGAGGTTGAGGTGAGTGGATTGCCTGAGCCCGCGGGTTCGAGACCCTCCTGG
>NW_007006643.1:167821-179737 GCF_000164805.1 Carlito syrichta
CCGCAAGTGTGCCACTGCACTCCAGTCTGGGCGACAGAGTGAGACTCCAACTCAAAAAAAAAATAATTAATTAATGAAAAAAAATTAGACAATTGAAGCAAGCAGCCTATTATAAAATAATTCATAGTGACTAAGTAGGATGCGTTCAAAACTAGGGAATGTAAATTCATTTTATTACCTAATTTAAGATGAAAAGTCATAGGATCACCTTAATAAATGCCAAAAAACATCTGGTGAAATTAACCATCCATTCCTGATAAATATGTTTTTTTGAGTTAGTGTCTCACTCTGATGCTTAGGCTGGAGTGCAGTGGCACACTTGCGGCTCAACCCCCTGGGCTCAGGCAGTCCTTCTGCCTCAGCTCCCTGAGGAGCTGGGGCTGCAAGTGTGCACCATTATGCTTAGCTAATTTTTTTGATTTTTTTTTAGTTTCATTTTGTTGCCCAGGCTGGTCTCGAACTCCTGGACTCAAGCAATCCTCTCTCCTTGGCCTCCCAAAGTGCTGGGATAACCAGGATGCGCCATAATGCCCGGCTTACTAAACGTTTCTTAATACCTTAGAACTGGAAGTAAACTGTCCAACTTCATAAAAGCTATAGATCAAAGCACTAATATAACTATTGAATACTAGCAGCAAATGTCAAACTTAGCTGTGAATGATTATAGTCACTCATATTAAAGGTACAAACAACATAAAGGTAGCCAGTAGCCATTTACCACTGCTATAAAAAGGGATAACAAGAAAAATTTCATCTGACAAGAATGATAAAAGTGGCTCTTGGTTTCCAGGGCTTCTGACCAAAAATCCAATGTCTAAACTGCTCATTTTCAAATAGCCAGCTTCAGCAGAGGAAAGTCTGGCTAACTCTGAGTTCTTTACCTTGATACAACTATGTCAAGATTCCTGGGAGTAGGAATAAGTGCCTTCCAACAGTCTTGCCTCTACACTTACTCCTTTAAGGAAGTAATCATGTAACTGGCCTGAGACCATCTACTCTTGTCTCTAGCATTTTAAATGTCACTGATACTTTTATGGGCCATACTATAACAGAAATGACTATAATCATCTCTCATAGTGGAATAAGCATTCCTTTGCAATTTTATTCAGGGATGAATAATAATAAGAAAAACAACAAACAATAGTAAGAATAGCTAACTTATTGAGGACTTAAGTGCTAAGAATCATGTTAAAACATCTGATATGGTTTATCTTCCTTATTCCTGACAGCCACCCGGTGATATAGTTTGTCTTACTATCCCCATTTGATGAATAAGGGAGCAAAACTAATGATAGATTAAGTAACATGCTCAAAGTCATACAGCTAGTAAATAGTATATACAACATTTGACCCTATGTCTGTCGCTGGTTCTAGAACTTGTGCTCGTAGCCTTTATGCCCCTGTGGCCTCTATTATTTGTGAGAAAATGCACCATAAAACGTGAAATCATGTCAATGCTCTGGAATGTGGCTCTTTCTCTCTAAGCCTATCCGTGCTTCTTAGTATTGACTTAAGTTTTTTGGCCTTGTTCAATTCTTTCTTTTTATTTAAATTTTTTTAATTTGCTTGCTTGTTTATTCTTTTTAAAAAATTTTTTATTATAAAGATGTGGGGTACATTTCAGGGTTAGGTATATAAACATTGATTATGCAGGTACCCTTGTTGATGAGGTATGCCCCTCCCTCCCCTAGCTGTTTCCCTCAACTGCCAATCCCACCCCCCCTCCCAACAATTCTTTACCTTTGGTGAAACTTCTTGCACTTGTCTTGGAGTGACAAGTCAATTGAGTTCTCACATATACCAAACATATACCAAGTTAGTGAAGAAGAAGGCAAAATAGTGCAATGGAGAAATCACTTGACTAGGAATCAGGAGAATGACTTTTGGATCTGCTACCAACTAGCTATGTATTTTTTTAAGCACATGCTATAACATCTCTTGTCTTCAAAATAGTGTCTTCTGTAAAATGAAGAAATTGCAGTAGAGAATTTCTTTTATTCATATTTTTCTTTCTTGTTTTAAAAATTCTTTATAATAATATTTTATCTAACTTCATGCCAATCTGTGGGTTAAACAAAGCAGGTTTTTATTTCTCTATTTTACAAATTAGACACAGATTGGCAAGGGGGACTTGTCTAAGTTCACACAAGGCAAAGTGTGGGCTACAAAACTTTTATTGCAATGTTCTTTCCAAACTACCAAACTGGCCTTTTAAAACCCTTTAGGGCTAAATATATTGATCACCCTCAAACAGTTTCCTAAGGAAAGCTGTACCAATGACTATGGTCCATAATCTTGCCTTCTCTTTAGCTGTGAGCCCATGGCAACCTTTCCTTACATGTAACACACTTGGCACACTATGTGCCATTTACCCCTGCTAGACCACTGTTAATCATATTTTATGAGGCTTATGTTGAAACAATTTGCTGAGGTGTGATACTTTATTTTAGAGGTGATGAGGAAGATGGGGGCTGAGGATGTAGAACTAGAAAAGATAAGAAGAGAATGATCCGTTAGGAAGAGGAAAACAGTTACTTATTTCAAATTGTTTCTCTTCTGGGCTGCTTATGATTTAAACAGGAATATTTTAGCATGATAACATTTTTGTTAATCACTCTCTCTCTCTCTTTCCTGAGTCATTCTGATCCCTGAGGCAAGGAGCCAGTTTTCTTCTGCAGGAAGGTTAATGTTTCTCCCAATGTCTGGGGGGGCAGGGGATATCTTGAGAGTTGATATTTGGGCTTGGTGAGGAAGCAAGCACTTGCCAAGGGCTAGGACAAAATCATTATTTGTCTTCTTGTGGGTGTCATTCCAAGTCCTAACAATTATCCAAATATTTAACTTTATTCAAACATTTGTTTTGAGGAGATATCCATTGTGTCTTCCTTTCTCTCTCTCTCTCTCTCTCTCTCTCTCTCTCTCTCTCTCCCTCCCTCCCTCCCTCTCTCTACCTACCTACCTACATATTGAACTAACCATGCTGTACTCTTTTAGGCATCGGAATGCAAATCAAAACTCAGGAAAGTTTCTGCCTTCAAGGACCTCATGTCATCAGAGCAATACATGACAATAAACATGATATGCTTTTAAACTACTGCATGTATATAACACTGTTTTCTTCTTTGTTCACTAAATATGAAGTAGATTTGAAAAGCTGCTGGCATTGCTTCTGTGAAAAACATTTGTTGGTTTTGGTAAATCCTGCCTGATATTCTCAAAAGGGGACATTGCAGTGGGAGAGATTTCTGGCTGAAGTTTGTTAGAAATACTGCCAAATTGTGAAATCAGCCAAGGTTTCTTTGGTGCCCTTCCAACCTCCCTGACTACTGGTTCTCAAATCTTCAATGCCTTCAGACTATTCCAAGCTTTACAAGCACTCCCCCTATAGCACCTCACCTATACCTTCCTTGTGTAGGCAGTTCTTGCTTGGAGTTTTTTATTTTAGTCTTTTGATGGTCAAAATGTATTTATTATCTTCTTCTGAAGGCCCTGGAATTAGAGAGACTAATTTTCTGCTGATAGGCACAGATTCAGGATACACTTAATAGTCAATTCACAAAACCAATGCACAAAGAATAAGATTTCACCTCCTTTTACCAGACCTTTTGAACTGCAGTCTATCCATTTGTCTTCTTTACCTTCTTTCTCTGAGTCAAATTCCATAGTATGTGTCCTTATTTTGCTTCAATTCTATATTCTATAGATGTTTTATTCTATATTATGGGTCCTTTAATTTAGAAAGAACCCTGAACTAATTTCATTTTTTTAATTTTTAAATTTTTTATTTTAAAGATGTGGAATACAATTCAGGGTTAGGTATACACGTAGAACCCTGAACTAATTTCTTAGGACAACTCTGACATTACCTTGAAAAATTCATTTATCATAGTTGAAAGGAACTCACAGTTAATTTTGAACAGTGGTTCCCAATCGCTTTCACATTAGAATATAGATAAAAAATAGTATTTGTGTATGTACAAGTAAGGCTGCTTGCAACCAAAGTTTCCATCTACCCAGTTCCCTGTTGGTCACCATTCTTTGCTTGAATTGTCCTAGTTTTGGGAAACTGACTGCCTCTTAAGGAAGGAAGTTTGTTCCATTGATAGCTAAATCTAATGGTTACAGTTCTTTGCAAATTTTATCAAACCAAAATTTGCATCTCAGAACAGAGCACATCCCTTCAGGTGGGATTTGGTCTGAGCAAATTTAAATAGGATTTTTACACCTTCCTTCCTTTGCATATTATACTTTAATTAATGAGGACTAAGATTTACTAGCTTTTTCAGTAACTACACACTGTTGACTCAAACTTACTGTCAACTAAGTCCCTGAAGTCTTTTTGCACATATGAAGCTCTTAGTCAAATCTGATTTATTCTAAGCATTTGAAGGATTTTTTCCCCTTATTTTAAAGATGTGGGGTACAATTCAGGGTTAGGCATACAGATGTTCATTATGCAGGTACCCTTGTTGATGAAGTGTGGCCCTCCCTCCCCTGGCAGTTTTCCTCAACTGCCAATCCCATCTCCAATCCCCTGGCAGTTTTCTACTACTGCCAATTCTTTTCTTATAATATTATGATAATTGTTCAAGATCTGCTTATGAGTGAGAACATATAGTACTCTGTTCTTTGTTTCTGTGATAGATCACTGAGTATGATTAACTATAAATCCATCCAAGTGGCAGCAAAGTCCATATGTTTGTCCTTCTTTATGGCTGCATAATACTCCATTGTGTGTATGTACCACATTTTTTATATCCAGTCCAGCTTTGATGGGCAGCATGGTTGGTTCCATGTTTTTGCTATTATGAATAGAGCCACAACAAACATGTGTGTACAGGTATCTTTCTGGTAGAATGACTTGAGTTTCTCCAGGCATATTCCCAATAGGGGAATTACTGGGTCATATGGAAGGTCAATATCTAGTTCTTTCAGAAATCGCCACACTGTCTTCCAAAGAGGATGCACTAGCTTGCATTCCCACCAGCAGTGTAGAAGCATTCCTTTTCCTCCACATCTTCGCGAGCATCTGTTGTTGTTTGTTTTATTAAGGATGGTCATTCTTACAGGAGTTAGGTGGTATCTCAGTGTGGTTTTGGTTTGCATTTCTCTGATGATGAGTGAGGATGAGCACTTTTTCCTGTGTCTGTTGGCTGCCCGTATATCTTTTTTTGAGAAGTGTCTATTCATGTCTTTTGCCCAATTTTTAATGGGGCTGTTTGTGTTTTTCCTTTCAGTGAGTTTGAGTTCCTTGTAGGTCCTGGATATTAGGCCTTTGTCAGATATGCATTTAGCAAGTATTTTATTTACCATTCTGTGGGCTGTCTCACCACTCTGTTGATGGTTTCTTTTGCTTTGCAGAAGCTCGTCAGTTTGATAAGGTCCCACTTGTCTATCTTATCTCTTATGGCACGGGCACTTGGAGTTTTGATCAGGAATTGGTTGCCATTTCTAATTTCCATAAAGGTGTCTCTTGCATTTTCTAAGACTCTTATAATTTGAGGTTTTATGTTTAGTTCTTTGATCTACTTAGAGTTAATTTTTGTGTATGGTGATAGGTAGAGGTCCTGTTTCAATCTTGAAGGATTTTTTGATTGACCATTATCACATTAAAAAAATATGGGGTCCATTTCAGCTCTCTTCATCCATATTCAAGTTATGAACAGAAATATTGAGCAAGCCAAGGACTGCAGATCTCCCTATACTTGATGCCTTTTACATCTTCTTTTAATATTTATTGACCACCTTTTATTTGACAAACAAAATACCTATGATTCTTGTCCTTCATGGAGCTTATAATTAATATAGTAAACAGACTTGTTTGGATATCATTAGTAGTGAGCCTATATAATTGCATTGCTACCTTTATATTTTTTCATGAGTATATTATACAAAACATTATCAAATACCTTCATTTTTCAATCCAGATACACTATGTATATAGCATTCATTTTATAAACCTAGTAACCCTATAAAGGAAGTGCAACACGTCTGTAACTAATAAGTTGGAATCTTAGCTGTAGCTTGCCAATAAGTATACAAAAATAATTGATTGGAATGTGTCTGTGACTTGTCCATTTGAGAAGAAAGGCTCTAAGGGAAGCCAGAAGTGTGTCTCTGCATAGAAAGAGAAGAGGAAAATGTCAGGGGTCATATAATGAGAGGAAGTATAATGCATGAAAGTAATTGAGAGTGACCAGCACACAGCCTAAAGATATGCCAGAAATTTCAAAAGTAAGAAGCAAAGTCAGCTGAGGCCCAGGGGGAAAGACTTTGGGGAAAAGACTTTGGGGGTTAGGAGACACACTGCAAAGATGGAGATTCCCAAACTGGAATATTTTCCACAACTTTGGTCATTATGAGTGAGACAAAGGACATCCAAAAGACTATAAATTAGGCAGTGTGGGAAAGGTGTAGCTGGCCAGCTGCCTATGCCAACTACCGACAATGTTGTTATATATTGTTTTCTGTTAATTGAACTTCTTAGTGTAACTTTGTGCCAAGGGCACATAATACACAAAATATTATGCTTAGGGAAAAAGAAATCTGCTTGCCTCAGTCTAACAGATACTTCTAGTTATACCACATGCCAAAATAGGTTAGTCATAGTAACTTAATTTGAGTCTTGTTGTATCGAAAATCAATATGGAGTTTCTAGTAGGCAATCTGTCAAAACTAGTTGTTGGTCATACATGTTAGTTCCTTGTAATACCCACTTTTTTTTGTTCTCATCAATAAATTTTTTTTTGGTAATAAGTTCTAAAGCCTTCACTAAATTTTACATCAAAGTCACATTTTTTAAGTTCTGAAGCCCCCCACCCCTTTTTTTGAAACTAAGGACTTTATTTTCTAGTCTCTACTTTAGAGTGCCTCTCTTTTTCTCCATAAGTCTTCAAAGATCACCAAGGATCTAATTCACAATTCTTCTAAGTATCAATATGATCCATCTGGTCAGAAGACCTGAACCTATTGAGTGAACTACATCCTTTGTTCTGTTTTATCATTTGTTGTTGGTTATACTCTCTCTTTTAAATATTTTAATATGTCCAATGTGAATATCATCATCTTTGACAGTGAAGATGGTGACAAAATGGTAGCTGAGTAATTCTGATCTATTTTTTAAATCATTTGTTAACATAATATATGGCCCAAGCAATTTCCCCACAAGAGTCAGCATATGTAAGTGGTTCTCAAAGGGTAAATATTAGTGATATAGCTTATAATGGGAATCAGAAGACCTAAATTTTAATCTCATTTCCCTCACTGTGCTCACATTTGCTGTTGTGAGTTTTTGCAAGTCCCTTCCCTTCTCTGGACCTTAGTTTCAAATGAGCTGGGTCAAGTGATACCTGAGATATTCTACAGATTCTGTGATTCTAAGAGTCTGTTAGAATATGAAATTTCTGTAGTCACGGATGGTTACTATTTTAGTCCATTTTGTGCTGTTATAACAAAATATCTGAGTCTGGGTAATTAAAAAAATATAAATTTATTTCCTCATAGTTCTGGAGGTTGGAAGGTCCAGGATCAAGGCACCAGCATCTTGTGAAGTCCTTCTTGCTGTGTCCACACATGGCAAAAGGTGGAGGGCAAGAGAGAATCAACTCTCTCCATCAAACCTCTTTATAAAGGAACTTAATCTCATTCAGAAGAGAGGAGCCCTCATAATCACCTCTTATAGACCCCACCTCTTAGTACTTCCACGTTGGCAGTACCTAAATTTTGGAGGGGATACATTCAAATCATAGCATTCATGCTTTCTTGTTATCCATTGTCCTTACAGACAACTTGGGCCTCTTTTGTGTTCTTCCTATGTTTTCCTTTCATCCTTTCCATGTCTAGCTAGATGTATTTGTAAAGTTAATTCAAATCAGTGATTGTAGATGTTAATTGAATCATAGAATTGTATATTTGCATTTCTCACAGCATGGTCACTGTGAGAAACACCAACAAATCAAGGAGTCATTCGCAAAGGTACCATAAATAAAGTTATCAACAACACCAATTTAAAGATAAATACTTATCAACAAAAAGATACTGATGCAAAATTTGAAAATGTCTTTTTACTCTACTTGGAGATACAGTTTTATAGAATGTTCAGTGTTACATGTGAAAATTGATGTTCTGGGAGATGAGGACTAATTATTCCATTCTCCTCTATTTTCCATGAGGAAATATTTTCCCTACGTTCTCCTGACATCTGTCTGTTCCCTCACCTACTAATTCTGTTGACTTAAACTGATTGGTTAATTTAGGAGCACAAAATGAGCAAGTATAATTCACTTTTTTTATTCTCTATTTCCTTGGGAGCCAGCTTCCCATGGTAAGTGGACATTACTGTCTGCTCTTTAATTCCTTAAGTTTTACAGGGACAGGCTTTCACATGAGGATACCTGTGGTTGTATAGCTTTACCTGAATTAATGAGTAAGCCCAACTAATTCTTTGGTGTAATATTAGGGAAGCCACATTCTTCAATGTCTTCTATATCAGTAATAAAATTGATGTTTTTATCTCTATGTGCATCAGTTCTCTATCTTTCAACTGTTTCCAAACTCAGGCAAAGAGTGAGTTTCCAAACTCAGGCAAAGAAAGTGTGACTTCCTAAAACCCTTATAACCTGAAAGTAGAAACCCTATGAACCTAGAAAGAACATGCACTCTGTGAACTTCAATTTTGCTCCACTGTGTATCTGAGAGTCATTCCAATAAATGTCTTATTAGAGCAAAAAGTTTATGTATTTTCCTGTCCAAGACTTTTTGGGTCTTCTGATGGAATGATCTTTCATTACCCTCATTGACAGACTGAAATGCCTACCCTGTGACTATTTGGTACTAGACACCACACTAGCCTTGGAAAGTTCCCACGAGGAAGGCAACACACCAGATCTAGTTCTTATGGAAAAACCTTACACCTGTGTTTAGCTATACAGGTACTTTCCTTATAAACTTGTAGCCTTCTTGAACAAAACAGAGATATTTCCAGGGACATCTCAGTACCATCACATTGAATGAGATGGCCTGGACTGAAATGTGGGGACCCCTATAGACTCCAAATGGAGTAGTACTTCTATATTGAATGGGCTTTTTGTCAAAAGGGATTTCTCCCAGCATAACAGAAATTCTTCTCTCCCTTTCTTTATTTACTGTGCTCTGAATTTTTGAGAAACCATTCTACCACTCCTAAAATACAGTTAGAAAGTTCTTATAACATTATTTCAGAAGAGAAAAAAAAACTTTAATGACTGCAGTAGAATGACTCAAGTACCCTTCAGAAGGGACAGGAAAAACCATGCTGAGTAAGGTGCTGGCCTGTCTATTTGTGATTCTGTTATGTTAATCTATAAAGTATCCAATTCTTATGCCCTATTTTTCTGGCTAGAGAAACCCCTTAGCAAATACTTAGCGAATTAACAGTCTGTGTATCTTTGCCAGAGCTCCCAAATTAGCTCTTTCCCTTGGAGTGAAAAAGAGACCAAAAGTAAGAGGAGAGGAATAACCATACTGTGAAAGAGCTGAAACAAGTAGCTCTGGATGGCATTTTTAAAAACTTGATTGAAGTAATGGAAAGAAATAGAAAATTATGATGCCTTGCAAATTGTGCAAACCAAGTCAATCTGGGCTAGATTTTAAATAAATGCGAATAACAAACCTGCAATCTCACTTATTACTTTGCATTTTATTTTTCCAGCAAAGCTTAATTTTTAAAAATTGCAAATGTTTCAACTAAAATCAGAGTATTGTGAGTTATTTTACATTTTGATTAATACTGAGAGAGGGCAGATTCATTCGACAAGTATTCTTGAGCTCCTATTCTGTGCCAGGAACATGCAAGGCATTGAAGTTCTCATTTTTATTTTCTTAGTCTATTTGTGTTGCTATAACAAAATATATAAGGCTAATATATAACAACAGTTGCTTCTCACAATTTCTCGAGGTTGAGAAGTCTGAGCTCAAAGCACCAGTAGTTTTGGTGTCTGGTGAGGGCTGCTTTCTGCTTTAACATCACAAAGGGTACCTGGTTCTGCAACAGGGAGAGTAAGGGCCAACTGAAGTTCCAAACTTCACCTGCATGCAGCCTGCTTGTGTAGTTAATCCTTACTTGTACCCCACACCTCTATAATAAAATAAAATTTAATTTCAAAAAAGAAAATAATTCCTCTTGCTGCTTTCTCATATAGTGGAAGGAAGGACAAAAAAGGGAGTTATTTCCCTCCATCCCTTTTATAAGGTCATTAATCCCATTCATGAGGGCTCTTCCCTCATGACTTAATCACCTCCTGAAAGCCTCACTGCAGAATACTATCACAGTGGGGTTTAAGTTCCAACATATGAATTTTGGAAGAACATATGCATTCAAAACATAGCAATGGGCTAACAACAGATATGGTCCTTTCTCTACACAGAGCTTTCAAATATAGTGAGGGGTGATATTTACTAAATAATTACATATTAGCAGTCTGTACTAGCCATTATAAAGGAAAAGTATAGGCCAGGCCTGGTGGCTCATACCTGTAATCCTAGCACTTTGGGAGGCAGGGTTAGGAGGATTGCTTGAGCCCAGGAGTTTGAGACTTGCCTGGGCAACATATTGAGACCTTGTCTCTTACAAAAAAAAAAAAGAAGAAGAAGGAGAAAAGAAAAAATAGCTAGGTGTGGTGGCACACTCTTATAGTCCCAGCTACATGGTAGGCTGAGGTGGAAAGATTGCCTGGATCCAGGAGGTTGAAGCTGTGATGAGCAGGGATTATGCCCTTACACCCCAGCCTGGACAGAGTAAGACTCCACCCCACCCCCAAAATATAGAGAGCTATGAGTACATATATAATTAATCTTGTCTGAATCTAATGAGCAAAGGTTTTTCTATGAATGGAATGTTTACACTGGAAGCAAAAGGATAAGCAAAAGTGAGGCAAGCAAATGGTAGATGAGTGGAGACATTCAAGGCACTGGGAACAGCATATGAAAAGGACCAGAGTCATGAGTGTCAGGAATTATAGAATAATTAAAAGAAAGGTAGTGTGACTAGAAAGTAGAAACCAAGAGGGTGTACCAAAAAATGGGAATAAAATGTACACATGAGATGAGACAGATCTTGCAGGATTCATAAGTGATGTTAAAAATTTTAGACATTGGACTTTATTTTAATAGCAATGGAAAGCTACTGAAAGGTTTTTGTTTTGTTTTGTTTTCATTTCAATAGCTTTAAGGGTTACAAATAGTTTTTGGCCTGGGCTTTATGTGTACCCTCCACCCCTGTCTGTGCACATTGTTCTCAATAGGTGATTTGTTGTCCCTCCACCTTTTCCCTCCCTCTCCTTTCTGCGTCTGTTATACTATTATCTATGTCTTTGTGGATCCTTGGTCTAGCATCCTCTTATAAGTGAAAACATGTGGTGTTTGGTTTTCTGTTCCTGAGTTAGTTTATTTAAGGTAATGTTCTCCAATCCCATCCAAGTTGCTGCAAAAGACATTATTTCATTCTTTTTGATGGCTGAATAGTATTCCACAATATGTATATATATCACATTTTCATTATCCACTGATTGGTTGATGGGAATTTAGGTTGATTCTATATTTTTGCAATTGTGAATGGTGCTGCAATAAACATGTGGATGCAGATGTCTTTTTTATATAACAACCTCTGTTCCTTTGAGTAGATATTTAGTAGTGGAATTGCTGAATCAAATAGTAGTTCCATTTTTAGTTCTTTGAGAAATCTCCGTACCGATTTCCATGGAGATTGTACTAATTTACACTCCCACCAACAGTGAACCCTTTTCTCCACATCCATGCCAGCATCTATTTTTAAAAAATATTCTTAGCTGGGCTCGGTGGCTCAGCCTGTAATCCCGTGCTTTGGGAGGCTGAGGTGAGTGGATGGCCTGAGTCTGCAGGTTCGAGACCCACCTGGGCAAC
>NW_007006643.1:180036-229779 GCF_000164805.1 Carlito syrichta
CTCGAACCCGCAGACTCAGGCAATCCACTCACCTCAGCCTCCCAAGGCACGGGATTACAGGCTGAGCCACCGAGCCCAGCTCATTTGCCCACTTTTTAATGGAATTATTTGCTTTTTATCCTGCTGATTTGTTTGAACCCTTTGTAGATTCTGATATAAGTCCTTTGTCGGATGTATAGTTTGTGACTATCTTCTCCCATTCTATAAGTTGCCTGGTATGCTCTGTTGGTTATTCCTTTTTATTTAGAGTGTTTAGCCCACTCATTCTCAATGTAATTTTTATATGATTAGATTTTTCTCTACCAGTTTAATACTTTTAGCCTTCAGTTTTATTTATGGGCTTTTTAGATAAAGTGAGTGAGTATGTGTGTGTGTGTGTGTGTGTGTGTGTATGTGTGTGTGTGTGTGTTTATGTGTGTGTGTTATTTTAGTGGTCGATGAACTTCAGGAGAAAGTTGAAAACCAACATAAAGAAATGTTAAAATACTATTCAGGACATGGATGTAAAATTCTCTGAAGATACACACACACACACACACGCACACACACACACCAAGCTTGAAATTCTGGGGCTACAGTAAGCATTTAGGGAAGTATAAAATGCAGTGGAAAGATTTAACAGTAAACTAGGATAAGCAAAATTAAGGATCTCAGAACTTGAAGACAAGGCCTTTGAATTAACCCAATCAGACAATAATAAAGAAAAAAGAATTAAGAGAATGGAACAAAGTCTCCAAAAAATGTGGGATTATGTAAAACATCCAAACCTAAGAATCACAGGTGTTTCTGGGGAAGAAGAAAAAGCAACAGGTTTGGAAAACCTATTTAAAGGGTTAATGGAGAAAAACTTCCTTGGCCTTGTCAGAGATCTAAACATCCAGATACAAGAAGCCCAAATAACCCCCAGAAGATTCATTGCAAAAATGTCATTCCCAAGGCATATAATCATCTGGCCATGCGAAGTTAATGTGAAGGAAAGAATTTTAAGAGAAGTGAGACAAAAGCACCAAATAACTTACAAAGATATACCTATCAGACTAACAGCAGACTTCTCAGAAAAAACCCTATACACTGAAAGGGATTAGGGCCCCATCTTCAGTCTCTTCAAACAGAATAACTGTTAGCTAAGGATTTTGTATCCTCCAAAACTAAGTTTCATAAATGAGGGAGAAATGAAGTCCTTCACAGACAAGGAAACATTGAGGGAATTTGTCACCACTAGGTCAGGTCTACAAGAAATATTCAAAGAAATCCTAAATACTGAAACAAAAGGTCAAAATGCACCAGTAGAAAAATGCTGGAAATCATAAAACTCACAGGCTTTATGGAACACCAACACAATAGAGAAAATAAATAAAACGACTAGATAACCAATTTGATAAATAGACTAGTACCTTACATATGATTATTAACTCTGAACATAAATGATCTCAATGCCCCACAAAAAAAGTATAGACCATCAGCATGAATTTTTAAAAAGCCACACAACCAAAATATCTGCTGCCTTCAAGAGACCCACTTAACTCACAAAGACTACTATAGTCTCAAGGTAAAGGGTTGAGGAAAAGTATTCCATGCAAATGGAAATAAAAAATGAACAGGAGTAACCATCCTCATATCAGGTAAAACAGACTTTAGGAAAACAACAGTAAAAAAAAAACCCAAAGACTGTTATTAAATAATGATAAAGTGATTCAATGAAAAGTCATAACAATTTTAAATATATAGGTACCTAACACCAGAGCACCCAGCTTTATAAAACAAATTCTACTAGACCTAAAAAAAGAGTTAGACAGCAATACAATAATAGTGGGAGACTTCAACACTCCACAAAAGCAATAGATTATCAAGGCAGAAAGTCAACAAAGAAACAGAGCTAAATAGAACTCTAGAGGAAATAGAACTAACAGACATCTACAGAGCATTCCATCTCAAAATTATAGAATACCACATTTTTCTCATTAGCACATGGAACATTCTCCAAGGTAGACCATATGATAAGCCACAAATCAATCTCAATAAATAAAAAAAATCAAAATCATATCAAGCACCATCTTGGACCACAGTGGAATAAAACTAGAAATTAACTCCAAAAAGAACTCATGAAACTAAATAAAGATATGGAAGTTAAACAATTTGCTCCTGAATGATCCTTGGGTCATCAAGATGGAAATTAAAAAATTACTTGAAACAAATGACAATGGTGAAACATGTTATCAAAACCTCTGGGACACAGCCAAAGCTGTGCTCAGAGAAAAATTTATAATGCTTAAGGACTACATGAATAAGACTGAAAGATCACATGTTGATGTCCTAACATCACACCTCAAAGAACTAGAAAAACACAAACAAACCAAGCTCAAAGTTAGCAGAAGAAAAGAAATAATGAAGATCAGAGCAGACCTAAATGAAATTGAGAACTAAACGATAATGAAAAACAATACAAAGGATCAATGAAACAAAAAGATGAATCTTTGAAAAGATAAACAAAATTGATAGGCCATTATGTAGATTAATTAAGAAACAAAGAGAGGAGATTCAAATTAGCTCAATCAGAAATGAAAAAGAAGACATAATTGATATGGAGGAAATTCAAAAGATCATTCAAGACTACTATGAACACCTCTGTGCAAGCAAACTAGACAATCTAGAAGAAATGGATAAATTCTTGAAACATACAACCACCAAAACTTGAAACAGGAAGAAATAAAAACCTTGAAGAGACCAATAGTGAGTAGTAAGATTGAAACAGTAATTAGAAGTCTCCCAACAACAACAACAAAGTGCAGAACCTGATGAACTCAGAACTGAATTCTACCAGACCTTCAAAAAAGTACTGGCACTAATTATACTGAAGCTATTCCACAAGTTGGAAGAGGAGGGAATCCTCCCTAACTTATTCTACAAGGCCAGTATCACTCTGATATTAAAGTCAGAAAAAGACACACACACACACACACACACACACACACACACACTCACACAAAACTACAGATCAATATCCCTCATGAACATAGACACAAAAATCCTCAACAAAGTATTAACAAACTGAATTCAACAGCACATTAAAAAAATACACCATGACCAAGTGAGTCTTATACCAGGAATGCAAGGGTGGTTCAACATATGCAAGTCAATAAACATAATCCACTACATAAACAGAATTTTTTAAAAACCATGTGATCATTTCAATAGACAAAGAAAAGACATTTGATAAAATCCAGCATCCCTTCAGAAAAATAGGCATTGAGGGAACATTTCTCAAAATAATAAAAGCCATATATGACAAATCCACAACCAATGTCATCCTAAATGAAGAAAAGTTAAATACATTCCCCCTCAGAACTGGAACAAGGCAAGGATGCCCGCTTTCACCACTACCCTTCAACATAGTACTGAAAGTTCTAGTCAGAGAAATCAGGCAAGAAAAAGAAATACAGTGTATCCAAATTGAAAATGAAAAAAATCAAAGTATCTCTGTAGGCCTACGATATGATCTTATATCTAGAAAACCCTAAATATTCCTCCAAAAGACTCCTGGACTTGATAAATTAATTCAGTAAAGTTTCAAAATACAAAGTCAACACACACAAATCAGTTAGTACAGCTATACACCAATAGTGACCAAGCTGAGAATCAAATCAAGAACTCAATTCCATTTACAATAGCAGCCAAAAAGCTAAGATACCTAGGAATATATTTAACCAAGGAGGTGAACGATCTCTACAAGGAGAAATACAAAACATTGATGAAAGAAATTTCAGAAGATACAGAAAAATGGAAAGAAATCCTATGCTTATGGATTGGAAGAATAAGCATTGTTAAACTGACCATATTACCCAAAGTATCCACAGATGCAATGCAATTTATTTATCCATTTTGGTGGGTATTTAAGGTTGTTTCCAATTCTAGACTGTTTTGAATAGTGCTGCTATGAATATAACACTATTACATTCCCTCTAGCAAACAAATTATGCAACTCTGTTGACTATACACCTGGAATTGGAGTAGCTAGATCATGGGATATGTGTATGCTCAGCTATCATATATACTTAAAGTTTTCCAAACTGTTTACCAATGTACAGTCCCACCAGGGATAAAGAAAGTTTACTTATTCCATATTCTTACTCAAGTCTAGTATCATCTTTTTCATTCAATCAATTCTGTTGAGCATGCAATGGTATCATATAGTGATTTCAATTTGCATTTTCTTGGTGATTAATGAAGTTGAGCACTATTTTATATTTGCTGACCATTTGGGGATCCTATTGTGAAGTGCCTGTTCAGAACATTTACCAATTTTCTATTGGACTATCCATAAGACTTCTTTGTATATTTTTGATACAATTGATTGTAGAAAATGTTTGTTGCAAATATCCACAGTATAAATTATTTTAAAAATCTCTTAGTGATTCTTTTTAAAATCAAAACTTTATTTGGGCTCTAAGTTATATAACCTGAAATCCACCTGTTTTAAATGTGGACTTTACTAAATGTATACAACCATGTAACCATTGCCACAATCAAGTTTTAGAACATGCCCATTGCTTTCAAAAGTTTTCTCATCCTCCTTTTTTAGAAAATCCCCAGCCCCTCCTATGGTTCCATGCAATCACAGAGTCTCACTTTTTCCCTATAGTTTTACCTTTTCTAGAATACCATATACATAATATCATATCATTTTTTGAGTCTACCTTCTTTAACCTATTAGCATGTTTTTAAGATTCTTTCATGTTTTTCTGCAAATAAGTATTTCTTTCTTTTTAATTTTAAATTACTTAATAGCATTTCATTACATAGATTTTGCATATTCCTTAGGATTTTCACACATGTTATCTGTTATCTGTTAATAAACACAATTTTGCATCTTTCCAATCTGAATGTCTTTTGATTCTTTTTCTTGATTCATTGCACTGGCTAGGAATCCCAGTACAATGTTAAATAAGAGTGATAAAAACAGGGATATTTGCCTTGTTCTTCATCTTAGTCCAGAGGTTGGCAAGCATTTTCTTTAAAAATGTAGATAGTAAACCATTTAGGCTTTGGGAGCTATAAAGTTTCTGTTGCAACTATTCAACTGTAAGAGGATAGCAGCCATAGGCAATATATAAATAACAAACATCATTAAAAAAAAAAAACAGTGGGCCTGACTTTGGGTTGTAATTTGCTGACTCTTGATTTAGTCTTTCACCATCATTCACAGATGCCTTTTTCCAGAATACAAAATGTTCATTCTGGTTTACCAAGAGTTTCTCTTGTGAAAGGATATTAACATTTGTCAAATGCCTTTTCTGTATCTGTTGATATTGTCATACTGTCTTTGTTCTTCATTATCATGAAATATTACATTAATTGATTTTCAGATATTAAACCAACCTTGTATTCCTGGGATAAATCCTGCTTGATCATGTTGTACAATCCCTGTTATGTGACAGCATTCATTAGTTGTTCATAATATCTCCTCATAATTCTTTTAATTTCTGTAAAGTTTGATTATGGTCCCTTTATCATTTCTGATTTTTCTGATCTGTGTCTTCTCTTTTTTATCTAAGTTATATGGAGATTTTTTTCAGTTTTTTTTTTTTTGAAAGCAGAATTTATCGAGAGGACAGAAAAGTTCCAACAATAGGAGGGGACCCAAAGGGGTTGTCCTAGATTTTTCAGTTTTATTGATCTTTTGAAAGAAAAAAGTTTAAGTTTAATTTATTTTCTTCTATTGTATTTTTTGGTTTTGGTTTCATTTATTTGTGCTCTGATCTTATTATTTCTTTCTTTTTCTTGCCTTGAGTTTAATCTACTTTTGTTTTCCAGTTTCTTAAGATGAAAGTTTAGATTATTAATTAGCAATATTTATTCTTTATGTTAAAGGGGTCAAAGTATACATTTTTCTTCAAGCACTGCTTAAGGACCATAACATAAATTTTGATATTTTGGTTGTCACTTTCATTCAGTTAAGTATTATAATTTTCCTTGTGATTTCTTATTTAACTTATGGATCCTTTGGAAGTCTGTTGTTGAGTTTCCAGATATTTTGAGAGTTCCAATTTTTTCTGTTATTTGTTTATCTTTTTTTTGTTTCCATCACTTTATTTTGCAAAAATAGAAAACTCAGCAATATACAATACAGTAGGGCAGAGGGGAGATGTAAACAGAGGGGTGGGGATAGCACCCTAACTCCCCAGAGAAAAGGGGAAGCCAGTGGGAATCTTATTTGGCAGTTAGATACAAACTGGGGATTGGAGGAACAAAGCGGGGAGTCATAGGGGCCTTGGGCTCCCTCACCCAAGACCCCTGGAGGAAGGGGTCCATTTCAGGGTGTAAACAAAAGCTCATAAATAAATAGAGGCTTCCTCTGGGTCAGGGTGGGATCAGCTAAGCAGCATCCCCTCTCCCTGGGCCAACCTGCTCTGGGGGATTGGGGTAGAAGGCACTAGGGAGAGAGGAATCCCCTCACCCCTCTGTAGTGTAGGAGGGTCCCTGCCCTGATGGCTGAGATGGGGGCAGGAGGAACCCAAGGCACATGACAGGGCTGGCAGAGGGACTTATGACAGAGGGCACAGGGTGAACTCTGCACCCAAGCAGAGGTGTCCAGTGGGCATGCATCTGTCCCTTTCACCTTGTGGCCCCATCCCAGATGCAAGACCCAGCCTCCACCCACCCTGACCCAGCATGAGGACAGGGCACAGAGGGCAGCGTGTACCCAGCAGGTGCACCACACAGCATCAGGCACCAAGGGTAGGGGCAAGAGAGTAGGCTCAGTCCTCTCCCTTTGCCCCTTTTTTGGTCTCTAGTGTTCCTGTTTGCTCCCAGAGGGCCAAGCACCTGACAGAGGAAGGGGTTGAGGAATGACAGGGTCTTCCCCCCTGCCCTGGGGAGCCTAGGACTCTGGTATCTGAGGGGCAGTACTGAGATTTTAGAATCCAAACCCAGGCTCATCCCACTTCCCTCTCTCCTAGTGGGAGCAGTGCAGGCCCCTGGGACTGGCAAAGGAGCCGGTTAGATCGGGAAGGGGATGAACACAGAGGCACCCCTGGAAACTTAGGCAAAAACAAGGAGCTCATTGGAAGGGAGTGAGAGAGGGCAGAGCGGGTCCTCGAGTCACTGGTGGTGTCTGGGAGATGGTCAGTCTGCTGCCTGGAGCCCCAACCCCCACAATGGTGGAGGTCAGGGGCCCTGGTCAGGCTGGGGACTTCGGGCCCTCTTTGCCCTGGCCCCCACGAGCCTCATCCTCGCTAGAGGCCTTAGGGTGGGGACCAGGCTGTGAAGAGTCGTCCTCAAACATTTCGGGGTTATCCAGCATCTCTCAGATGAGAGGAGGCATTGGGCCTGGAATCTCCATCTTCAGAGTGATGGCCCTTTCTGCTCCCTTGGTGCTGATGCCCCGGAGGTCGGCGATTTTCATGAGCATCCTCGGAACATGTCAGACTGGCTGGGCCGCCAGCACCGGGCGTACAACGTCAGGGCTTCCAGCAGTGGCTCCTACAGCTTGTCCACATTTTCAGGATCCTCCAGGTCCATGCGGTCTCCACAGAAGAGACAGATGGCACTGAGCAGCCCTGTCTCCGTGTCATCCATCTCCAGTGGCAGGAGCTGCCCAGCAAAGGCAAAAAAAAAAAGGTCTGTAAGCGGCTCGAAGCCGGCATTGTGCACCTGGGTCCGGGTCACGGTCGTACCTGGTGCAGATCCGTAGCATCAGGATATCCAGGCAGGCAGCCTTGAGCAGAGTGATCTGGTCAGCAATGCTGAGCCCTGTGAAGTCGGGCAACCGCTTGGCAAACTCCACGATCTTGATGATGCACCTGGTGGCCTGCTCACTGAACTTGTCCCACAGCCCCAGATCTAGCTGCACTCGGTGGTCTGCACTGGAGTTCGTGGTATATTTGCCCAGCTGGCAGAGCGAGGGGAAGGTCTCCTGATAGGCTTTACTGACCTTGGTGATGAGCTCTTCTAACTGGGGACTCAGCTCATAGCTGTCAGGTGACCCTTCTTCCTTCACCTCTTCTTTTTGTTCCGTTCATTCCGCACAGCTTCCTTGGACATGCCCACTTCGAAGCACTTCTGTAGCTGGCAGTACTGGCAGTGATTCCTGGTCACCTTATTGATGATACAGTTTTTGTCGCGGTGACAGGTGTACACCATGTTCTTCTGGATGCTTCGGCGAAAGAAGCCCTTGTAGCCTTCACAAGAGCTGACCCCATAGTGGTAGCCAGAGGACTTGTCATTGCACGCGAAGCACGGCTTGTAGACCCGATGAGGCCGGAGGGGGCGAGGGCCAGCTGGGCACCACCTCCTCTGAGCTAGTACTGTCTCTCCACTGATTGCAGACTGGCAGGTTGCATCCAAGCAAAATACTTAAGTCCAGCGAAGCAGGAGCTGCCGGTGGCTCTGCGCAGCAAGCCGGCCCCAGGCCCGGCCGCCCCGTACAGCCGTCGAGGACCCAGGGCAAACGTTTCCATACAGTCGTACATCGCGACCCGGCTTGGAGGGAAGCTGGGTGCTAGGAACACCGAGGACCCGCAGCTGATTCCTCCTCCTCCCCCGGAGGCGCCCCGCTCCTGCAGGGGGGAAGGGGGAGGGCTAGCATCTGTTGTTTACTTCTAATTTAATTCCATTGTTGTCAGAGAACATATTTAAAATCAGCTCCGATCTTATTTTAATTTTATCCCAGAGAATGTTTCATGTATTCTTGAATAAAATGTGTGTTCTGTTGTTATTGTGTGAAATGGTCTCCAATGTCTGGTCAAACAGGTTGATAGTGTATATGTTTACTAACTTTTGTCTATTTGTTCTATCAATTATTAAGTTTTTTGAAATGTTTCTTTTTTCAATTCTGTCCATTTTTGCTTTATGTGCATTACGGTTCTATTATTAGGTGGGCATGCATTTATAATTGTTAGATATTTCTAATGTATTGACCCTTTTTTGATTATGAAATGTCCTTCTTCATCTGCACTACTCTTTCTTGTCTTAAAGTCTACTCTTATATTAATATAACCACTCCTGTCTCCTATGTTTATAGTTTGCCTGGTATATCTTTTTCTATCCTTTTACTTTCAACCTATTTGTACTCACATCTAAAATATGTCTCCTGTAAATAGCATATAGTTGGGTATTGCTTTTTTATGTCATTTGACAATCTCTGTCTTTTTATTAAAGCATATCATTCATTCACATTTAATTAAATATAGGTGTGATTGGATTTACAGGTGATTTTTTGCTAATACTTTACATGTCTCATGTCCTTTTGCTTCTCTTTACTGCCTCTTTTTAGTTAAATATTTTATAATATACAATTTTAATTCTTCTGTTGAGCTATTTTGTTAGTGGCTGCTCTAGAGGTTACAATATGGCACTTAAGTTATCACAACTCATTTTGAGTAGTCATCATTTCTAAAGAAATGGTCATTCATGTACATAAGGATAGAGAAACTTCTCAATGAAGCTTTGTTTGTAATTATGGAAAAATTATGATACACCTTAATGTTTATCTATAAAGACATGTTCAAAGAAATTATGGTTTATCCACACTACGCAGTGATATGTAGCTGCTAATAGAAACGACAGGGTAGTATGAAGTATGTTATAGACATCTAAATTATTTAGATTATACTATCTTATTCACAACGTGTATTTGATCCATCTTCTTTCTTTTTTTCAGCTGGTTTTTTTTTACTTTCTTTTTTAGTTTTTAGTTTAAAGATGTAGGGTACAATTCAGAGTCAGGTATACAAATGGTCATTGTACAGGTAAAGTTTGGGCCTTACTTTGGTCCACATATCACCTTATGTGAGATCAGATACCCTTATTGATGAAGTGTGTCGCCCCCACTCCCTTCCCTGGCAGTTTCCCACTACTACCAATCCCTTTCTATATTATAGTATTATGATAATTGTTCAGGGTCCGCTTATGAGTGAGAACACGTGGTACTCAGTTCTTTGTTTCAGTGATAGATCACTGAGTATTACAGACTCTAAATTCATCCAAGTTTCTGCGAGGTTCATAATTTTGTCCTTCTTTATGGCTGAGTAATATTCCATCATGTATATGTACCACATTTTTTAATCCAGTCTACTTTTGATGGGCAGCATGTTTGTTTCCATGTTTTTGCTATTGTGAACAGTGCTGCAATAAACATGTGTGTGCAGGTATCTTTTTTGCAGAATGATTTGAGTTTCTCCAGGTATATTCCCAGAAGGGGGATTGCTGAGTTATATGGGAGGTTGATTTTTAGATCTTTTAGTAATCGCCACACTGTTTTCCCATCTTCTTTCCATTATATTGCTTATTTTATGATTAAACTTGAATGTATTTTGTGACAGCTTTATTAATATATAATTTACATACCATTCAATTAGGCCCACCCAATGAAATATTAGGCAATAAAAGGAAACATCTTCTTTGTTTTATAAATTCTTATTGGTTAGAAATTGTTTTGACCAAAAAAATACAAGCTACTTTATTTTTAATATTTAATATTAATTTATTAACTTGTATCCTTTTAACTTTTTCTGCTTTGTGAAGGATTTTTATATGTATGGTCTTATTTATAAATTTTTAAATTACATATTTAATTTGTTTATGTAAGTTTTCCTTGTTAAGTAGTGAAAGTATGTTGTGGCCATACTGCAGAAACAGGACAGATACCTATCCAAATTTGTTTTAGATGGCAAGACTGATGATATCAAGCACAAACCAACAGGATATGAAAAGTTTTATTAATGAGTCTTTCTAGGAAGGACAGAGCAAGCCTCCCAAGCTGATCTGAAAATGGCATGAAAGAGCAAAAAAGGGAGACTGGGTTGGATTTTATGGTGCTTAAGGTTGCGATGAAAGTTCTCATGCCTGGGCAGGGGCTTGTGTCGTTTGAATCTTCTGCCTGCACCACAGGAGGGAGCACTGGGCTTTCTTATCAGCTTGTCCAGATGTGGGGCAGGATGGGAAGTGGGAGACATGAGACTTAAAAACTGTCAGCAATGTAATATTAAAAAAAAGAAAGATTCTTTATAGAAAAGTATTTGTTTCTCCAAGTTCAGTTTTATCTGTAACACATATATTTTGATAATGTAGTCCTTAATTTTTAGGTTCTTTGCATTTTCTGCTCTGATTTCCTCTTTGATAGGGTAATTATTTAGGAGATAATCTTTTTTACAGTAATCAGACTTGGGTTTTGCTGTTGTTAATTCTGCATTTGTTATGTCCTTAATTCACAAAATGAAGTCCTTTTGAATATGTTAAAATTTTCTCTGTGGGTAATAACTAGCTACATTTTTAACTGGTTTATTGAAATATAATTCATAAGTCCACCATTTTAAAGCATGCAATTCAATAGGTTTTTGTATATACACAAAGTTGTGCAACTATCACCACTATCTAATTTCCAAACATTTTCATCACCCTAAAAAGAAACCCACTACCCATTAGAAATCACTTCTCTCTTCTTCTATCACTGTCTCCAAGTCATAGAGCAACTACTAATCTAATTTTTCTTCATAGATTTGCCTATTCAGGATATTTTATATAAATGAGGTCATACAATATGTATTATTTTGTGACTGGATTATTTAACTTTACTTTCAAGATTAATTGACGATTCCAGATGTATCAGTATTTTGCGTTGTCTTTGCAAAATAATAAACTGTATGGATACACAATATTTTATTTCACTATATACCAATTAATGAATATTTGTGTTGTTTCCACTTTGGGACTATTATGAATAATTTTGCTATGACCATTCCTGTAGTTTTCATGTTCTTATGGTTCTTCATGGTTTCTGTATAGACATGTTTCCATTTCTCTTTGGTGTATACCTAGAAGTAGAAATGCTGGGTAGTATAGCAACTCTATGTTTACCATTTTGAGGAACTGCCATACTGTTTTCCAAAGGAGCTGCACAATTTTACAGTCCCGTTAATAGCGTATAAGACTTGAAATTTCTCCATGTTCTTGCTAACTCTCTTTGCTAATGTTTGTATTTTTTATTATAGCCATACTGTGGGTATGAGGCGATATCTAATTGTGTTTTTGCTTTGCATTTCCCTATTTATAATGAAGTTGAGTGTCTTTTTATGCATTTATTAGCTATTTGTATATCTACTTTGAAGTATCTAGATCTTTTTCCATTTTTCAATTTGGATATTTGTCTTTTATTATTGAGTTATAAAAGTTTTTATATATTCTGTATAAAAGCCCCTTCTCAGATATGTGACTTGCAAATACTGTCCCTTCATTCTGAGAGTTGTCTTCTCACTTTCTTGATAGTATCATAGACAGCACAAAAGTTTTTTTTCTCTTTATGAAGTCCAAATGATCTGTTTTTCTTTTGTCACATGTTTTTGGTCATGCATCTAAGAAATCATTGCCTAATCCAAGATAGTAAAGATTACTCCTGTCTTTTCTCCTAGGATTTTATAGACCTTATATCTAGGTCTGCTATTCATTTGGGGTTGATTTTCTTTGGATGACATGAGCTAAGGGCTCATATTTATTATTTTTTTTAATTATTTTTTTATTTTTTGAGTTGGAGTCTCACTCTTCGCCCAGACTGGAGTGCAGTGGCCGCTCCCGGCCACCGCAGCCTCGACCTGCTGGGCTCCGGCGATCCTGCCGCCTCAGCCTTCCAAGTAGCCGGAATTACAGGCATGCGCTACCACGCCCGGCTGATTTTTTGTTTTATTGTAGAGATGAGGTCTTGCTGCCCAGGTGGGTCTCGAACCCACGGGCTCAGGCAATCCACTCACCTCAGCCTCCCAAAGGTGCAGGATTACAGGCTGAGCCACCGAGGGCCCATATTTATTAATTTGCATGTGGATATCTAGTTATCCCAGCACTATTCGTTGAAAAGACTTTTCTCCTGTCAAAATTTCCTGACATCCTTACAGAAAGTCAGTTAACCATAAATGTAAGAGTTTATTTCTAGGCACTCAATTCTGCTGTTTTTTTTTTCCCCCTCTTTGAGCCAAACCCTTTTTTTTTTTTTTTTTAACTTTCTCCCTTTCTTTTTAAGTTTTTAATTTTCCACTTGAATGGAATTTTTTCCTTTTTACATTTCCAAAAAAACTCAATTTATTTTGATGATCTGAAATATCCATTATTCTTTTAGTCTAGTGAAATAGGCCAGGTGCAGTGGTTCAGGCCTGTAATCTCAACACTTTAGGAGGCCAAGGTGGGAGGATTGCTTGAGTCTAGGAGTTCAAGACCAGCCTAGGCAACATAACAAGACCTAGTCTCTACAAAAAAACTTTTTTAACCAAGGCTAAGATTAGCCTAGTGAAGTAAAACTTTTAAACCTCCTATTTCTGCCTTTGTTTTGGCCTATCTTAAAGCAGACCCCTTAGGAACTTTTTAACCTTGATCCTCTTCTAATAGCTATAGTTTTTTACCCTGAAGGTAGTGTTCCTTTGGTTATCAATGAGTGTTTTATGTTTTCAAACAGGCTTGGGGTTTTTTTTTTTTTTGGATTAGCTTCTTTTAATCTTTTTCATATTAATAATATATTCACTTTGATTCACTCCTGTTATATCCTCTTTCCTGACCACTCCATAATAGCCTTCTCTAGTTTAGTTTCATATATATGTTTTATTGAATATAACTGATAATATTCTGAAAACCTTTCTAAAGTGTTGTTTTATTTTTTGCAATAATTCTATTTTATAGGAATATGCTCACTTATAAGATCCCTTTCTTTTAAAATGTCGAAACCTTTTCTATATCAGTGATATTTCTGTCCTAAGTGGTGTCTTCTTCCAATAGAAGGTTGTTTCATTTACATTAATAATCTGTTACTTAAGGAAGCCACCTTAATAATGACCTTAGCTAGATCTTCTGGATCACTTGCTGCAAATTCTCCATCAGCACTTGCTGCTTCATCTTGCATTTTTATGCTATGGCATTGGCTTCTTTCCTTAAAGCTCATGAATCAATCTCTGCCAGTTTCAAACTTTTCTTCTGCAGTTTCTTTGCCTCTTTCAGCCTTCATAGAATTGAAGAGAGTTAGGGCTTTGCTCTGGATTAGGCCTTGGCTTAAGGAAATACTCTTCTTAGTTTGATCTATCTAGACCACTAAAACATTCTCCATATCAGCAATAAGGCTGTTTCATTTCTTTTCTTTTTCTTTCTTTCTTTCTTTTTTTTTTTTTGAGTTGGAGTCTCACTCTGTTGCCCAGACTGGAGTGCAGTGGCTGCTCCCGGCCACTACAGCCTAGACCTGCTGGGCTCTGGCGATCCTTCTGCCTCAGCCTTCTGAGTAGGTGGAACTACAGGCGCGCGCTACCACGCCCGGCTAATTTTTGATTTATTGTAGAGATGAGGTCTCGCCAAGTTGCCCAGGCAGGTCTCAAACTCGCAGGCTCAGGCAATCCACTCACCTCGGCCTCCCAAAGCGCGGGATTACAGGCTGAGTCACCGAGCCTGGCTTCATTTCTTATTCACATGTTTTCTGGTGTAGCATTTTTAATTTCCACAAGAACTTTTCCTTTGTGTTCACAATTTGACTGTCTGGCACAAGAGAGAGTTTCAGCCTGTCTTGGCTTTTGACATGTCTTCCTCACTTAGTTTTATCATTTCTAGCTTTCGATTTAAAGTGAGAGACATGCAGTGTTTCATTTCACCTGAACACGTAGAGGCCATTGAAAAGTTATTAATTAACCTAATTTCAATATTATTGTCTCAGGGAATAGAGAGGTCTGAGGAGAGAGAGAGAGACGGGGGAATTACCAGTCAGCAGAGCAGTCAGAACACACATAACATTGATTAATGAACTCTGTCATCTTACCTGGGTGCACCTCATGGTACCCCAAAACAATTACAATAGTAACATCAAAGATCACTAACCACTGATCACCATGAAAATATAATATGGAAAATTTTTGAAATCTTGTGAAAATTACCAAAATGTGACACTGAGACATGAAGTGAGCACATGCTGTTAGAAAAATAGTGCCATCTACAGCCTTACCACCCTGAACATGTCCACTCCCATCTGATCTCGGAAGCTAAGCAGGATCAGGCCTGGTTAGTACTTGGATGGGAGAAAAATGATGCCAACAGACACTCTTGACATAGGGTTGCCACATACTTTCAATTTGTTAAAAATGCAGTATCTGCAAAGCACAGTAAAATGAGGCACAATAAAACAAGGTATGTTAAAGTAAAACAAAAATAAAATAAAACAAAAAATAAACAAAAAAACAAGGTATGCCTGTATTAGTAATTTTTGTCTTTTTTTTCCTAGAGGTTTATCGATTTTATTGATCTTTTAAATGAACCATATTTAGGTTTCATGATTTTTTCTGTATTAATTTTCTGTTTTCATTTTTATTATTGATTTCTGTCCTCATTTTTATTATTTTATTTCTTCTACTTAATTTGACTATAATTTGCTTTTATTTTCTAGTTCCCTAAAGTAAAAGTTTATATTATTTATTTTATATCTTTTTTCTAATGTGTTAAATGCTATAAATTTCTCTCTCTGCATTGCTTTTGCTGCATTTTGATAAATTTTATTTTCATTTTCATTTAGTTCAGAATATTTTGTGACTTCTCTTGAGATTTAAATTTTGATCAGGGCCTGGTGTGGTGTCTCACGCCTATAATCCCAGCACTTTGGGAGGCCGAGGTGAGAGGATTGCCTGAGTTTGTAGGTCGAGACCAGCCTGGGCAACTTGGTGAGACCTCATCTCTACAATAAATCAAAAAATTAACCGGGCATGGTGGCGCATGCCTGTAGTTCCAGTTACTTGGAAGGTGAGGCGGAAGGATCACCTGAGCCCTGCAGGTCGAGGCTGTGGTGGCCGGGAGCGTTCCACTGCCCTCGAGTCTGGGTGACAGAGTGAGACTCCAAATAAATAAATAAATAAATAAATAAATAAGTAAATTTTGATCCATGTGTTATTTAGAAGTATGTTGTTTAATCTCCAAATATCTGAGGATTTTCTAACTGTTTTTCTATTATTGATTACTAGTTTAATTCCATTGTGGTCTAAGAGAATACTTTGTATGATTTTTATTCTTTAAAATTAGTTAAGGTGTGTTTTATGGCCCCAAATGTAATCTATTTTGGTAAATGTTCCATATGAGTTTGAGAAGAATGTATATTCTGCTGTCGTTGGATGAAGCATTCTATAAATGTCAATTAAATCCAGTTAATTAACAGTGTTGTTCAGTTCAATTATATCCTTCCTGATTTTCTGCCAGCAGAATCTGTCAATTTCTGAGAGGAGAATGTTAGTCTTCACCTATAATAGTGGGTTTGCCTATTTCTTCTTGCACTTCTATCAATTTTGGCCTCATGTATTTTAATGCTATTTTTTAAGGCACTGAATAATTGTTTCTTCTTAGAGAATTGGCCCCTTTATTATGCAATGGCCATTTTTGTCCCAGAAAATTTTCTTGCTCTGAAATCTGCTTCATCTAAAATTCACATAGCTACTCCAGCTTTTCAAAAAAATTTGCGATAGCATGGTACATATTTCCCTAACCCTTTACTTTTAATGTATCTACGTCTTTATGTTTAAAGTGGATTTATTGTAGACAACATATAGTTGGTTCTTTTTTTTTAATCTATTATGATACTGTGTCTTTTAATTGGTAATTTAGACCATTCACATTTAAAGTCATTATTGTTACAGTTTGATTACTCTCTGCCTTATTTGTATCTGTGTTCTATTTTTTGCCCTCTTTCTTTCTTTCTTTCTTTTTTGTCTTCCACTCTTTTTATCTTTTCTGGTTTTAACTGAACATTTTATATGAGTCAATTTTATCTTCTTTCTTAGCATATTAATTATGTTTCTTTTAAAAAATTTAAATGATTGTCCTAGAGTTTACAATATACATTTACAACTAATCTAAATTTACCTTCAAATAGCACCATACTGTTTCACAGGAAGTGCAGGTACTTTATAACAGAGCGTTTCCAATTCCTCTCTCTCATCCCTTGTAACATTTCTATCATACATTCACTTATTCATAAGCTATATCTATTAGGTATATTGTTGCTATTATTATTTTGAACAAAATTTTACCTGTTAGGTCATTTAAAAATAAGAAAAATATATTTTATTTTACCTTCATTTATGTGTTCTTAACACTCTTCTTTTTTATGTAGATACAGGTTTCTGACCTATATTGTTTTCCTTCTCCCTGAAGAACTTTTTTTTAAACATTCTTTGTAAGGCAGGTCTACTTCTGACACATTTCCTCAATTTTTGTTTGTATCAGAAAGTCTATTTCTCCTTCATTAGTGAAGGATAGTTTCATTGCATATAGACTTCTTATTTGGTAAGTTTTTTTCTTTCAATGCTTTAAATATTTCTCTCCATTCTCTTCTTACTTTCATGGTATCTGATGAAAAGTTTTTATAATTCTTATTCTTGTTATTCGATTTTTTTCCCCCTCTGGCTTCTTTCAAGATTTTTCTCTTTGTCTTTGATTTTCTACAGTTTGAATATGTTGTGCTTAGGTGTAGTTTTTTTGTTTGTTTGGCATTTATCCTGCTTGGTGTTCACTGACCTTCTTTGCATCTGTGGCTTTGTGCCTGCTAATAATTTTGAAATATTCTCAGCCGTTATCACTTCAAGTATTTCTTATTTTTCTTTCTCTCTTTCTTCTCCTGGGATTCTTATTACATGTATGTTACACCTTTTGTAGTCGTCCCACAGTTATTGAAAATTCTGTTCTTTTTTTTCAGTAATTTTTATCTTTTCTTTTCAGCTTGGAAAGTTAACATTGCCATATCTTCAAGCTCACTGATTTTTTCCTGGGCCATGTCCGGTCTTCTGGTGAGCCTATGGTTATTTAAAATACACTGTTGGCGGGAGTGTAAACTAGTGCAACCTCTGTGGAATGCAGTGTGGTGATTCCTAAAAGCTCTAACTATCAACCTCCCATATGACCCCGCAATCCCCCTACTGGGAATATACCCTGAAGAACTCAAATCACTCTATAAAAAAGATACCTGCACACGTATGTTTATCGCAGCGTTGTTCACAATAGCAAGAACCTGGAAACAACCATGCTGCCCATCAAAAGAGGACTGGATTTTAAGAATGTGGTACATATACACGATGGAATACTACGCAGCAATAAAAAAGAACAAAATCATGAATTTCGCAGCAACCTGAATGGAACTTGAGTCTATAATACTGTGACCTCTCACAGAAACAAAGATCCGAGTATCACATGTTCTCACTCATATAATGGACCTTGAACATCCAATGTAATATTATAAGAAAATGACTGATGGTACTGGGAAACTATGTGGGGGGAGGGAGATGGGATTAACAGTAGCAAATATCTGTCTGGGGAAGGGGAAACACCTCTTATCAACAGGGTACCTGAATGAAATGTAATTGTACACCTAATCCTTAACTGTACCCCACAAAGCCATAATAAAAAATATTGATTTAATAAAAAAATAAAAGATAAAAAATAAAATGTCTGGACTTCTAAGCCCTAAATCGCTGCCATTTCTGAGTCTGGTTCTGATGCTTGCCCTGTCTTTTTCAGGTTGTTTTCTGCCTTCTAGTATGCCTTGTAATCGTTTGTTGTAAGATGGATATGCTATAGTAGGTAAAAGGAACAGAGGAAAATAGGTCTAAGGTTTTATGTTTATCTGCCTAGGAGTTAGGCTATGTTTACTGTTTGCTGTAGTTGTAGGCATCAGGGTTTAAACTTTCCCCTAATACCCTTATTTTTGTCTCTCTTGTTGTCATGAGTTTTCCTAGAGGCTTCTTTTTAAGTAAGGTCTAAGCCTTACTGTTGTTTTCAGCTATTTCAGTTGTTTTAAGTTTTCATACAGGAGCTGGATCAATATATTAGTAAGGTGGGGGAAGGGAAAAATTCTATAATTCTGTAATTCTGCCTATCTTTTAGTAAGTCTGTGCCTCTGGGCTGTGCCCTTCCAAAGTGCTTTGGGATAGAAATGGGCATTTCTCTCCTCTTTACTGGAAGGCTAGAGGAGTCTGGGGTTGAGTATTTTCCTTCCCCTAAGTTGTTTAGGCTGTAGTAAGATCCACATTGGTTGGGCTTTGGTAGAGTAGTTTTTCTTGAGGACAGGACTTTGTTAAAGAGAATAGAGCACTCTGAGTATATTCCAAAACAGTTATATCTTCCCTTCCCCTGCCAGAAGCATCAGAGAATTTTTCTCCAATTTTTACCCTGTTAACCTGGTGGAGATCCTGGAAGTAAAACTCACAAAAGTGTGGAGATTTTCCCTAAAGCTGAGCCTCTAGGAGTTTTTAATATCTCAAGCTAGTCCACACTCAGTTTCCAACAATTAGCCAACTAATCTTTAAACGTTTCTATTCCATGCTGACTTCAGTGTGATTTCTGCTTCTAGTAAGCTGTGATTCTCTGATCTACCTTTATGTCTCTTCAGTTTTCTTAGCAATGGCTTCTTTTGTGACTTCAATTCTCTGATATATCTAAGAAGAGTTGTTGATTTTCAGTTTTTTGGCTTTTTCTTGTGAAAATAGGAGAATGACTTCCAAGCTCTTTACATGTCAGACAAGAAACCAGAAGTCAATTTAGTTTAATTTTCATGATTTCTTAACAATTAGTTCATTTTAATAATTGTCTTTTCCCAATATACTTAAGGTGAAGTTTAAAAATTTCCAAGTGCTTGCATTTTATTTCATTTTTATTGTAATTGTATTTTAATTAAATTGTGGTCATAAAATTTATTCTCTAAGTTTTTTTATTTTAAAAAATGTTGAGTTTTCTTCATAGTATATCATACAATAAATTATATAACTTTTTCACAGATATTTTAAAATAATTTTAAACAATATACTAAATGTATTCAACATTGTTAATTATATTATTCAAATACCTTATGCCCTTCATATTTATTCAACAAATACTTGCTGAACACCAGTATGATTCAGGCACTGTGCTAGTTGCTTATGAAACAATTATGAGAAAAATATAAATAATTATTTTGTTCTGAGACTCAAAATCTAGAGATAAGATGCAAACAAGTATATAGACAACAATTTTAAAGTGCCATTTGAGGATCATACAGAGTTCTATGCAAGAACATAGAAAAGGCATATAATACAGACTGGAGAGTGAGAGAAGGCTTTTTTTTGGAAGAAGTTATGGTGAAGCAGAGACTTAAAGGTTGAATAGGAGGAGCTAATAAAGCAAAGGATGGATTTTAAGATGTTCCAAACCTGTTTAAAGACCTGAATGTGATAGTTAGGAACTTAAAGAAGTTCTTTGTGGCAAGATTGTGGAATGTGATTGTGGTATAGAGGGCAGAGTGGCAAAAATAAGACTAAAGAAGAGCCAAATCATGTGAACCCTTTTGCTCATGTTGAAAAGTTTGGAATTTATCCTAAGGTAAGTGAGGAGCCATTGATGGAATTTAAGCAAGTGACTGACATGATATGAACTGTATTTCAGAAAGATTATGTACTTTCAGAATGAAGTACGAACTGGAATGAATAAATACAAGAGTGTATTTAACCTTATATTATGTGCTTCTTTCTACATAAATGTTATCATTTGGTGTGTGTCAGTCAGTAACTTGCCTTTTCTCACTTAATGTCATATACTTAAGATATATTCATATATAGCTGTAGTTAATTTATTGTGATTGCTCATGGTATTCCATTGGATATGTCATTTTTATTTAACTATTTATTATTGAACATTCAGACTGTTTTCAATTTTTTTGCAGCTTCATAGAAAATATTCTTATACATGTCTCTTAATGCATGTGTGTTTTTCTCTAGGGAAGAAATGGAATTGGTGTGTCATAGGTTATTAACGTTTTCAATTTTACCAGAACTGGCCGATTATACCCCAGAGTGCCTGTACTAATTTATACTCCTACTATTTTCCCATGCCTTTACTAAAATTAGATCTTATTCTCCAAATATAACCTATATAAAGTCAGTTCACCTCATGGCAGTCTTAGAATGGTGTCATGTCCAAATAAACACTTGTCTAAAATTTGTTTTACATTTTATTTGTGCCTCAATACACCATTCATAACACACAGAAAACTATCTTTCAAAAACAATTTTCACCCATTTACTTCCCTAAGTTTCCATTCATTATGGCATAGCAGATAATCCAGTCACTTTCTACCTCTCTTAAGATTAACTAAAACATTCATATGTAGCCCAAGTTCATTTTTTCTTCTTTTTGTAATTCTGTACACTTTCCAATGTAAATCAATCAAACAATCTTGGCTTGTCTCATTTTTCTCTCTTAACCATTGTCCTGATCTTTGGAACAAAGTCCAGGAACAGGGTGTGCAAGGACAAAATTATCTTTAGTGGGTATGTAAAGAGTAGAGGTTGGCAATACTTTTAATTCTTTTTCCCCATGATACACGCTTGTACAAAATGGAAGATTAGTTTTAAGTTTGAACTTAAAGCAAGAAAAATGTCTTTCCACAAAAGGAGCTTTAAAATTCCTCTCCTATGTGCATAGTACACAGAAAGACATAGATCCTGAAGGGAAAAAAGCAACATAGCTTCCAGGGAGAAAACAAATAAGAAGTGCCTAGATCAGAATAGCTGCAGCAAGAAGTATTAATAAAATTCTTTGTAGTGATGATTATTCTACTTTTACAGTGCCTGTTTCAACAACTCTGACCTCTTCAGAAGGGCTTTAGATATTTCCATGATTGGTTAGTAGATATTTCTACATTTCCTCCTGTGTGCAAAGTCGAAAATCACTTAGTTTGTGAGAAAAGTGGAACAAACATAGAAGGAATAGGAGATACAATGCCTGCTCTTAGGGGTCCTTTAGTTTCAAGGTGTCGCTGTGGCATTGTGGTTAAGAGTGCAGACTCAGGTCAAACTGCATGGGTGACATGACTTCCCTATTTGTATTACCTTGGGTAAGTCATTTTAGCTATCTGAGTCTCAGTTTACTCATTTATAAAAATAATAATGTATTCTTGATAGATCTTATGTGACAGGAAACAAAAACATACCTGCTTTTTCTCTGATTCTCATTCACTCCTCCATCAGGGAAATGCATGTCAAAGATACAAGATAACAACTCATACCCACTAAGATGGCCACAATAATTTTTTAGTGGAAAATAATAAGTATTGGTGAGGTTGCAGAGCAATCGCAATCCTTATACATTGCTAGTGGAACTGTAAAATAGTTTGACAGAAAAGAATTTGACAATTCCAAAAAAAGTTAAACACAGAATTACCATATGACTCTGCAATTGCACTCATAAGTATATACACAAAAGAAGTAAAGACAGATTTTCAAGCAAAAGCTTGTACACAAATGTTCACGGGTACCCTATTTGCAATAACCAAAAAAGGGAAAATCAACTCAAATGTTCATCAATAGACAAACATTTAAACAACATATGGTATAGTCATACAGCGGAATATTATTCAGCCATAAAAAGGATTGAAATGGTGGTACAGCAACATAAATAAACCTTGAAAACATTATACTAAGCATAAGAAACCAGATACACAAATATTGTATAATTTCATTTATATATTTTAGATATTTATATTATATTAAGAAAAATATGTTTGCATAACCCAGTTTGCTCCTCTTCTATTCTTAGAATGCTGCCCAATGGGAGCATGCAATACAGCAAGGCATGCAATTTAGTGTAGCTGAAGGGGTATAGAAGGGAGAAAGAAGAGAGAAGAGAGCCTAAGACTCAAGGCACCTTGCCACTCTGGGACTATGGAGGCAAGCCCACCTAAGAACTGGTGAAGTTCTGAATATTCTTAAAATATAAGTCCAGACAACTTTGAAACCCTGTGGGGTTTTTTTGTGTGTGTGTGAATTCTGTCGTAATTCTACTGTAGAAATCCCAGTTGAATGCAAGCAAGAGTCTTGGGGAAACAAGAACAGGATGAACAGGTGCTGCCCTATCGTAACGCATGCCCTTGCAAGGACAGACAAGGTGATATCGTGAAGATCTCTCGAGGTCATTCGTGTGAAAGGAGGCAACTTGACATCGCGATGGGAAAGAAGTGGTTAAACAACAACAAAAAGGCTTCTGCTTCCTGGGGCTATTGGGTGACATTTCCCTGCAGAAATCCTGGCATCTATATCTTTGCAAAGTGTGGTGTCAGTTTCACTTCGGAGTCCAAGTGGGAAGGGACTTTTCCTGGCAAATGTGGTTTAAAATGTTTGTCTCCGTGTCATGCTGTTCAGAAAAACACTAATCCAACAGAGAAAATTAGTCACAAAAACAGAAGAAAAAAGTACAACGTGAGTGCAAACCCAGGAAACTAAAATCAGAGAGGCAGAGCCACAACCTCACAAACCATTGTTCACATTGGGCAGAGCATTACTGGAAGGAAACAAAGTCTTCCAAAGAAACCTGCTGTGCCACTCTTAGCAATGGACTCCTTTTGCTTGGCCTGGGGCCACCCTACCTGTGGATTGTTTTGTAGCAACCTTTCCAGGTAATGCTTAGATTTTCATGCTCTTCCAATTTATTGAATTGGGCTTCAGGGGCCCTTTCTGATGTATGTCTGATTCAAATTGCATTTTAGGAATACATAGAATTGAGGGAGAATAGGATGTTGAAGACCTGAATGCAAAGCCCCTTTACTAACTTTAAAATGTCTGAACTCATGTCTAAGGAATAGAAAAGCACCTTTCAATTCCTAGTCTTATCACCTCCCCCCACCCACAATGTTCCTTATGGAGAATAGAGATCCTATGGGACTCCAGTAACAGGAATTGCTCCAGAGAAAACCATCTTTCTCCAAGCTTGGGAGACTCATCTCATCCCAGACCAACTTTCATTCCCTAAATTTTGTTTAAATCAAAGATAGACAACTAGAGGGGGCCAGCTAGTTGATGTCTCATAGACTACTTTCCTTGAAGCAGGTGTAAAAGTCTTTGACTTATTTCCTAGCTGTTTCTGTCATTTAAGGATGCACCAGAGATCCTGTTGTACTATTAAGTTATATCACTATTGAGGAGCCCATAAGGTTGATATTGGTATAAGAACTATCATGAAGAGCAGCTAGTGAGAGCTACAGACAACTTTTTAGAAGCGTGGCTGAAAACAACCAGCAGGGATAATGGACAAAATCTTCTGTTCAGGGGAGTCACCTATGAAGATAGCGGCTAGATGTCCAGGCTTGGGAGATCTTATTTTTCTAAGAAACCTGACCTTGTCTTCCAAACAGAAATCATTTTTGTCATTGGGGACGACTACTGATTTCTCAATAGACTTTTTTTTTTCTTTTTTGAGTTGGAGTCTCACTCTGTCACCCAGACTGGAGTGCAGTGGCCACTCCCGGCCACCGCAGCCTCGACCTGCTGGGCTCCGGCAACCCTTCCACCTCAGCCTTCCAAGTAGCTGGAACTACAGGCGCGCGCTACCACGCCTGGCTCATTTTTAATTTATTGTAGAGATGAGGTCTCGCCAAGTTGCCCTGGCGGGTCTTGAACCCGCGGGTTCAGGCAATCCACTCACCTCAGCCTTCCAAAGGCGCGGGAATATAGACTGAGCCACCGAACCCAGCTTTCAATAGACTTATAATTGAGCAGATAACTCATAAGTGGGATCTGAACATTACTTACAATAGTACAAGGAAGGGATCGGCAGTTGTGGGACACTGCCAGTGGAAAGGGGAGGGCATGTAACAACATAAATAGTACCTGATTCTAAACCAGGGGAAGTGAGGACCACTTGAAGGCCCAGACTTCACCTGTACATAAGATTATGTATGTGCTTCATCCTGACTTGTACCCCACATCTTTAAAATAAAAAAGTATTTTTAAAAAAACCACACAATTTGACCTTGAGAAATTTAACCTCATTGAGCTTCAAATTCCCCATCTGAACATAAGCTTATTTACTTCATAGGTTTATTGTGAAACTTAATACAGATAAAATATGTAATTTACCTTGCATAACGCTTGGCATATAGTAAGCACCAAATATATGTTAGTTATTAATATTCTTTCCATTAGCAAACTTAGTAGGCATAAAAGCTCAGAAACACTGGGTAAGAACTTGAGCCAGCCATAGAGACCTTGAATTGTAACCTGGCCTTCAGATTCCTCATCAGGAGGGTGGCACCAGAAATAAGAGCGTTACACTTGGCACAAGTCCAAACTGCATGACTGCACAAACACTGTAACTGTTCTGTATTCAGACACATTTGAAAGGATTTTTCCAGCATAAATTTCTAAATGTGCTGCTTGTTTTGTAATTCAATCTAGGGCAGCAGCAGCAGTGCTATCATTATTTACATCTCTACCCTTCAGTCTTGGATCCAAGCTATTTGCAGCAGTATGAATTGGCTCATAACAAAATTTTTCTCTTTTCTTAAAAAATTTCACGTTACTTTCTTTTATACCTCTAAGCAAGTAAATATTAATAATCTTTTACATTGATTTGTTTCTGGGACATTTGATGAGAAATAAAATGTCTGATGCAGACCCTAGCTAATTTGACATTTAATTATTCTTATTGCTTTAACTTTAAGATTATTCCAGTAAAGGACAATCTCACTAGCAACATATTAACTTTCTATATTGTTAATAAAATTTTTTATTTTAACGAACAGAAGACAGTACAAAGACCTTATAAATTATTAGAAAATCATGTCCTCCTCAATTAACTTTGCTATTTGAAAGATTTCAGTCTCTAGAAGTAATTAGGATACATGTCAATTCATTTTTTTAATTTCTAATTTTAAATATGTGGGGTGCAATTCAGGTTTAGGTATACAAATGTTCATTATGCAGGTACTCTTGTTGATGAGATGTGCCTCCCCTCCCCTGGCAGTTTACCACTACTGCCAATCCCACCCCCGCTCTCCCCTGGCAGTTTCCCACTACTGCCAATCCCTTTCTTATAATATTATGATAGTTGTTGTTCAAGATCCTCTTATGAGTGAGAACATGTGGTACTCAGTTCTTTGTTTCTGTGAAAGTTCACTCGTCAATTCTTAATTTATGAGTGTAAAGGGGAGAAAAACATTTTTGTTTACATATATGTCAGCTCTTAAGATTGTTATTATAGTAATCGGTTCCTTTTCATTCTTTGCTTTAACTTAGCTGTATTTGGAGTCTTATCCTTCTCTAACATTAATAACTGCACAACTGGTACCTTCAAATTCTGGCAGATCTAACCTAGCTGATCTATCATGGACTACTACTGTGCATGACTCCAATAAATGAACTCCTATATAATCTGCAACTAGTCTAGACTAGAAGCATGAGAACAAACAGTTGTTGAGATACAAATGATTTAACGGTCAGGATTGTTCTAAGTAAGAAGATTGCTGGAAGTGTTCACTTCAAACACAAGGTTTTTAGGTACTATACTATATTTCTGTATTTCTGTCTGTATTTCCATTTACTCCTTCTTTAAATCTTCATTGTCTCTTCTTGGCTTCAAACTTGATATGGGACCACATACATCTCTAAGCAAACTTTCAGTCCTCAAATTACCTCAGTATTGTAACCTTTCTGAAGCATAACAGAATATTTCTCTCAATTAAAGGGGAATCACAGGGCCTCACACTTAATGACTGCTGATTCAAAATTAATTTTCCTTCCTTGGATGCCTTAATCTACCTCAGCACATAATTATGGAATTATGCTTTGTAAGGAGCCCCAGTTTAATCTAATTTTCAACTCATTACAGGATTCATTATTAGAGAATCAATGATAGTTTGTAAATCAGTCTTTGAGCACTTACCTGATAAAGAAAACTATTGCATTAGTAGGTAGAAAAGTATTTCTTAAAATGAACTAAGACTGACTCCCTTAAAACTTTCTTTGAGAAAAGTTTCGTGGTCCCACAAAAGAAAAGATTTTCCTATTTTCATTTAAAATATTGTCATCAAATTATCTCTAGATGGGTCGAATATAGCATATTTCAACAGGATATATTCCTAGTGGTTCTACTTCCATTAATCCATACTCCAAAATACTGCCTACTCTTTTAAGCTACCAGCCCTGATGCAGTATCCCAAACATCGCTGCCAAAACCAGAAGTGCATTCTTCTATTACATAAATAATAATTTTACAGTATGGTGGCAGGAAATGCACTTTCACTTCACTGGCTATAGCTATTAAACTATGCGGAAATGACTGCCTGGAAGGCAGCCAGCTCCTTTGGCTTAAAGGCCAACCCTGAGGAAGACAAAGGTAATACAAGAAGAGAAACTATGCCACCTGACCAAAAGCATTATTGAGACACTCTAGAGCAGTGCTTCTCAACTCTCTGAGGTGAAAAACCTTTTTAAAAAATTTTCAATCTGCCATGGACTTTTGTAAAATAGAAAATTATGAACTTGGATGTAGCAACAATGTCAAATGCCTTTAAAATTCCTAAATACTTACCATCTGTATACTTAATCAGTATACTTATATATTTTTATCATTTGTATACTTATCTTACAAGGGATTGGTAACAAACAGTCTCAGGGCTGGTGTGTGGAACACATGCTGTGTGGCATTGCTCCAGAGAGGGAGAAAGAATGAGAACTACATTTGTCATCCTAATCCTTTGAGTATGGTTCAAGTGACATGTTAGAAGGAAACTATTCCTGTAACTGGTAAGCACCAGATTTGTGTGCATGTTAACTATAAATTGGTAGCTATACTTACTGAGATAGTAAACACATAGCTGTGAAGATAGTATCAATGAAAGCAATTGTCATTTATAAATCATGTTTAAAGTAATTTAATACTGAAATATTGGCTGATCATATTTAGGTGTGGGAAAATATGTTTGTCTAGAGGTAGGTTGTATTAAATAGCATTTTTCACAGTTATGTAACGACCAAGAATAGAGTTTAGGAAGTGACACTGACATACAGGCAAAAAAGAGAATCTCCAAAAGAGTAATTTTTGCCAGTAGAAACTTGCAGTAGCCCCAAGGTCAAAGATAGTAAGGAAAAAAAGGAACTGGATGATAGATTATATATTTCATTAAAGGACTGAGGAATAGTTACACAAATCCTCCCTCTGTCATTGATGTTTTCTCCAGGATGAAGACTTCTAAAGGAAGGATTCTGACACTGGAGACTATCAGATTGGGCACTGGGCCAAAGAACAAGGTAATAGCTCATGGAATGTCTGCCTGCTACATGGAATCGGAAGACAAGCTAACTCCACCATGAAAAGGAACTTGCTGGCTTTTTCCTGTTCCTGTGTACAATAAACCAGGATATCACAATCAGATTCTACATGAACTGCCAAAGGATCAAGGATTTTTTTACACTTGCAGAAAATGTGAATTCTGGTCACAAATACGTTTTAATCTAGTTCTTCATGTGTAAATATAAACAGGCAGCCAAAATCACCAAATATTTAGTGAAAACCAAAAACATTAAAGAGAGAGTCACTGGACTCAACCAACACAATAACTAATGTTAAAGTAAATAGTAAAGAACTGTAACTGTGGACAAATAGTATTTAGAGAAAGATTCTTCACACTCAATCACACAATGCCCAATGCATCATTAAATACCTTGCATTCATAAAATTAAAATAAGTTTCTACAAAAAAAGTAAATAGAGTTCTTAGCTACAAACAATATGATCTACTTGGGCTAACCTAAAAATAAACAAATATCATAGTGGCAACTATGTATCAGCTATTCTTTTAGGCATTAGGGGTACAGCAGTGAGTGTATTCCCCAGATGTGGAAGTATCTTGGGAGGGGTGCGGGTTGACTAATAGCAAGGAGACAAGTATGGCTTCAGTGGAGTGAGTGAGAAAGAATGGCAGAAGTTGAGGTGAGAGCAAGAAAGATGGCCAAATTACATAGGACCTTATATACCATTGTATTTTGGCTTTCACTATAAAAGATATAGAAAACCATTGTAGGGTTATGAGCAGAAGACTGTAATAGTCTAACATTTTAACAGTATCACTTTGGTAACTGTAGATAGACAAGAGGCTAAAGAAGGCACGGATAAAAGCAGGGAGACCAGTTAGCAGGCTATTACAATGACATGAGAATGAGATGACTGGCTTGGATCAGGATGTTAGCAGTGGGGATAGGGATATATGGTCAGACTCTGGATATATTTTAAAGTAAATATAAACAGTATTTGCTGATGGGTTTAATTTGGGACATGAAAGAGAGAAGGTAGGATGACTCCAAGCTTTTTCCCTGAGTAAATAGAATAACTAAGGTACTATTTATTATAATGGAGAAAATTGTAGGAGAATCAGTTAATTTTTGTGGGAGAATGAAGAGGTGAATTTTTGAACATGCTAACTAGGAAATATCTATTAAACATCCAACTGAAGATGGTGAGTAGGCAGTGGGTTAGATGATCCTGGAGTTCAGGGCAGGGATCTAGTCTATATATATCAATTTGAGAGTCCTTTACATATAAAAGGCATTTAAAGTCATGAGATTAGATGAGATCAGCTAAGGAATTAGTGTAACTAATGAAGAGAAGAGGACCAAGGATTGAGCCTTGCATTACTTCAGTATTTTGCAGTTGGGAACTAAAATACAACCAGAGGATACTGAGAAGAAGTACATAGTGAGACAGGAGGAGAAGTATAAAGAGGCTGTGTGATAATCAATATCTGTATACCTAACCCTGAATTGTACCCCACATCTTTATAATAAAAAAATAAGTCACCTGAAAGCTAAGTAAAGAAATTGTTTCAAGAAGGAGAGAGTAATCAACTATGTAAATTATACTGACAGGACAAGTAAGATAAGAAACAATAATTAACCTTTGAATTTAGCGATATGGAGGTCATTTGTAATGTTAACAAAGGTAGCTTGTATAACAGGGTCATCATTTGAGAGTGAGAATTGAGTACTCAGTATTGGAGATTTAAGGAGAGAGTAGATGGTATAAAATAGGCACCTAGAGAGTGGGTTATGAAAATGTCATAGCATTGCCAAGCAACACTAAAAGCCCACTTGTGGTTAGTGATAATGGATTTGAAGAGACTAAAGTCAAATAGATGCCAAACCAGTTAACACAGAAACAGAATAGTTGGAGAGTTAGATTTGGGCAGGTTTGGGTTTTTTTTTTCCAGGTGAGTATGATTAACTGAAAGAGAAGGAAGGAGTTAATAGCATATGCTTGAGATTGATTGTTATGATGAACCATAAAATCTACAGTCAGGTAAGGAGGGAAGTGAGAACACGAGGAGAGTGAATGGCAGTAAAATGTAGCAGAGGTCAATGAACTTGAGGTCCCAGTATGGTCAAGAAAATGTTATAATTGGGGCATTAGAAGGAATGAGCAGGCAAGACAGGAAGAGATGGTTTGAAAAGGGAATGGTGAAATTGATATTATGTATATAGAACAATTATTTATTAAAGGAAGGCTGGAAAACCAAGCTTGAGGTTCAACTTCCAGAAATAATCCCCAGGACTATTGCCACAAAACTACCCCGATAAGAAAAACTATTACTCCTGTATTAGATGCCAAGAAGTTGGCTTTACTGCAACAGCCACTGAGGTCAGCGCTGATGCCACTACTTTATTAAGAACTTGACCTTACAATCTCTGCCATCCCCCAAAGCCAAGTTCCTTTCCAACAATGGAACCCATACAGTACTGCTTTATGCAAGTCTTTAATTCTGAATCAAAGTATCATGTCAAGGCATCTGATTGGTAGAACCTAATTCATAGTCCTACATTATAGTTTCAGCACAGACTATAAGTTTGAGCTTTGACTTCTACATTAGAGAGGTAAAAATTATAATGTAAGAATTTCCCAAATATAGAAAGGCTATTCATGATATGTTGGCCAGACACAAATATAACAAATGTCTACTATACAGATTTTTAAAATTAAAATAGAATTTTCCTAAAATTTACCCCTTTCTAAAGTGGTGACTAGTGGTATGCATACAACTAAAAATATAATTACTAAACTGAAGATTAAACACAGAGATTCTCCCAAGATGCAACACAAAAACCAAAAGAATGTTATAAGAAAAGTAAGAGACATATGAATCATAATGAGAATCCCAATATCTACTTAATGAGTGTTGGGAAGAAAAGGAAAGGTAGGGAAAGAAAAGGAAGGGAAGCGATACAAATAAAATAAGAGGAAAGAAAAGGAGGTGATGAAGAAGTCAAATAATAGACTAGCATTTTCTTAAATTGAAAAAGTATTTAAGTCTTCAGATTGAAAGAGCTCATCAAGTCTAAAACAGGAATAATGGGGGAAATGCTGCATATCTAGGTAGATTATGATAAAAATCTTAAACTCTAAAGTCAAAGGGAATATCGTCTTCTAGGCACCTTGGTGCAGCACATAAGCTATACATCCGTTTGGGGCAGTTCTGCTGGATCACTAATTCACCCCTTCACCAAAATAAACTCAAACTGGAGCAGAGAGCTATTAAGAAATATGAAATCATAAAAATATAAGAAGTACTAAAAGAAAACACGAGGAGATATAGAACAAAATTTAGATGCCATAATTCCATAATGGAAAAGATGATTGATGAATTTGACTACATAACAATTTAAAACATTTACAAACTATTATAAATTAAAAGCAAAATGGCAAAGTGATTTAAAAATTAATGTTTATCATGAACAGACACTTCACAAAAGAAGACATTCGAGCAGCCAGCAAACACATGAAGAAATGCTCAACCTCACTAATCATCAGGGAGATGCAAATCAAAACCACACTGAGATACCACCTAACTCCAGTCAGAATGGCAATTATCAACAACTCAAAAAATAACAGCTGCTGGAGAGGGTGTGGTGAAAAGGGAACACTTCTACACTGTTGGTGGGAGTGTAAACCAGTGCAACCTCTGTGGAAAGCAGTGTGGCGATTCCTAAAAGCTCTAAAAATTGACCTTCCATATGACCCTGCAATCCCCCTACTGGGAATATACCCTGAAGAACACAAATCACTCTTTAAAAAAGATACCTGCACACGTATGTTTATCGCAGCATTGTTCACAATAGCAAGAACCTGGAAACAACCATGCTGCCCATCAAAAGAGGACTGGATTAAAAAAATGTGGTACATATACACGATGGAATACTACGCAGCCATAAAAAAGAACAAAATCATGAATTTCGCTGCAACCTGGATGGAACTAGAGTCTATAATACTGAGTGACCTCTCACAAAAACAAAAATCCGAATATCACATGTTCTCACTCATATAATGGACCTTGAACATCCAATGCAATACTATGAGAAAATGACTGATGGTACTGGAAAACTATGGGGGGGAGGGGGATGGGATTAACAGTAGCAAATATCTGTCGGGGGATGGGAAAACACTTCTTATCTACAGGGTGCCTGAATCAAACGTCATTGTACACCTAACCCTTAACTGTACCCCACAAAACCATAATAAAAAATACTGATTAATGAAAAAAAAAAATTAATGTTTATGCCAGAGGTTTGGTTGCCTTCATATTTATATATTACTATCAATATTTAAATTTATCTATTAAGTTCTTACAACTCCATAATAAACTCAATAGAAAAATGGACAAACATGAAAATACAGTTCTAAAAATGAGACATATAAATAGCCAATATTTATATTTAAAAGTGTTGACTCTCCCTCATATTTTTTTAAAACCCAAGATAATATTTTTACTTCTCACACAGAAAAAAGTCAAGAAATTTGATAATATACTTTATTGGCAAGAGTGTGAGAAAATCAGCATTCTCCTAAACTCTTGGTGGCCATGTAAATTGGTGCAAGCTTTTAGTAGAGCAATTTAACAATATTAATCAAAAATTTCAAACATGTCATCTTTATCCCAGTATTTTCAACTTATAAATTTATGCTATAAATATATTTAACACAATACTCAAAAATATAAAGAAAATATATTTAATACAGCATTGCTTATAATACCAAAAATTTGAAAACAATCTGTTCATTAGTGAGACTGGTACTTGTAGCAAAGTGTCAAACACAACAGGAGTCTATTTGCATGAGTACTAAATAGCCTCCCAAATGTACTATTTTAAAAAAATTTTATTTAAATATAATTCACACACAATAAAATTCACCCATGTACTGTCACAATTAAGTAGTTTCTAGTATATTCACAGAATTGCACAACCATCACCACTATCTTATATGGGAACATTTTCCTAAACCCAAGGGAAACCCTGTACCCATCAACAGTCACTCCAACTTTACCCTTCCACCAGATGAAACCACGAATCTACTTTCTAATTTTATAGATTTGCCTATTCTGGACATTTCACTTAAATGGAATCATACAATATATGTCCTTTTATGCCTGACTTCTTTTTGTGATGTTTTCAAAGTTCATTCATTTTGTAGCATGTGTAAGTGCTTGATTTCTTTTATGTGTGGAAAATACTCTGTTGTATGGATAGAAAATATGTTGTTTGTCCAGTCATCAGTTGGTAGACATTTGGATTAGTTCCCACTTGTGGCTATTCTGAATGATCCTGCTAATTGAACATTTGTGTATGTTTTTGTATAGACATGTGTTTTCAATTCTTTTGGTTTTTTTTTCTTTATTTCAGTAGATTTGGGGGTATGAATAGCTTTTGGTTACATGGATGCATAGTATACTGGTAAAGAAGTCTGGGATTTAGGAGTACCTACCACTTCCACCTGTGCACATTGTACATGACAGACGACTTTGCATTCCTTCACTCCTTCCCCGCTCTGTCTTCTGAGTCTCCAATGTCCATTCATCATGCTCTGCCTTTGCAGATCCTTAATTTAGCTCCTACCTATAATTGAGAACATGTGGTATTTGGTTTTCAGTTCCTGTGTTAGTTCACTTAGGATGATGTTCTCCAATTCCAACAAGTTGCTGCAAAAACTATTATTTCATTCTTTTTGATGCTGAATACTATTCCACAGTGTATATATACCACATTTTTATTATCCACTGATCAGTTGATGGGCATTTAGGTTGATTCCACGTCTTTGCAGTTGTGAATTGTGCTGCAGTGAACATGCAAGTGCACGTGTCTTTTATATAATGACTTCTGTTCCTTTGAGTAGATACCTAGTAGTGGAATTGTTGGATCAAATGGTAGACCTACTTTTAGTTATTTGAGAAATCTCCATGCCAATTTTCATAGAGGTTGTACTAATTTTCACTCCCACCAACAGTGTATAAGCAGTTTCTTTTTACCACATCCATTCCAGCATTTATTGTTTTTAGATTTTTTAATAATGGTCATTTTTTAATAATGGTGGAAAGTGACATCTCATTGTGGTTTTAATTGCATTTCCCTGATTATTAGTAATGTTGAGCATTTTTTCATGTTTGTTGGCCATTTGTATATCTTCTTTTGAGAGATGTCATTTGCTCACTATTTCATAGGGACATTTGCTTTTTTTCTTGCAGATTTGTTTGAGTTATTTGTAGATTCTTGATATTAGTCCTTTGTTGGATGTATGGTTTGTGAATATCTTCTCCCATTCTGAAGGTCGCCTGTTTGCTTTGTGGATTATTTCTTTTGTTGTGCAGAAACTTTTTACTTTAATTAAATCCTACTTATTTATTTTTGTTTTAATTACATTTGCTTTGGGGACCTTAGCCATACATTATTTGCCTAGGCCAATGTCAAGAAGAGATTTCACTAAATTTTCTTCTAGGATTTTTATGGTTTCAGTTCTGATATTTAAGTCTTTAATCCATCTTGAGTTAACATTTGTATATGAAGAGAGACAGGGATCAAGTTTGATTTTTCTACATGGAGTTATCCAATTTTCCCAACACCATCTGTTGAATAGGGTATTCTTTCCCGAGTGTATGTTTTTGTCTGCTTTGTCAAAGATCAGTTGGTTGTAGGTATTTGGGTTTATTTCTGAATGCTCTATTCTGTTCTATTGGTCCATGTGTCTGCTCCTGTACCAGTACTATGCTATTTTGGTTACTACAGCATTGTAGTGTAAACTTGAAGTCAAGTAATATGATGACTCCAGCTTTGTTCTTTTTGCTTAGGATTACTTTGGCTATTCTGGCTCTTTTTTGGTTCCATATGAATTTTTGGATTTTTTTTTTAATTCTGTGAAAAATGACATTGGTAGTTTGATAGGGATTGCACTGCATCTGTAGATACTTTGGGTAATATGATCATCTTAACAATGTTAATTCTTCCAATCCATGGGCATGGCATGTTTCTCCATTTGCTGTGTCTTCTGAAATTTCTTTCATCAATGTTTTGTAGTTCTCCTTGTAGAGATCTTTCACCTCCTTGTTTAAGTATATTCCTAGGTATCTTAGCTTTTTTAGCTGCTATTGTAAATGGAATTGAGTTCTTGATTTGATTCTCAGCCTGGTCACTATTGGTGTACAGCTGTGCTACTGATATGTGTGTGTTGGTATTGTATCTCAAAACTTTACTGAATTCATTTATCAAGTCCAGGAGTCTTTTGGAGGAAACTTTAGGGTTCTCTAGGCATAAGATCATATCATCAATATACAAAGATAGTTTGATTTCTTCTTTTCCAGTTTGGATACACTTTATTTCATTCTCTTGCCTGTTTGTCCTGGCTAGGACTTCCAGTACTATGTTGAATAAGAATGACAAAAATGGGCATCCATGCTTTTTTCCAGTTCTGAGGGACAATGCATTTAACTTCTCTTCATTTAGGATGACATTGTCTGTGGGTTTGTCATATTTGGCTTTTATTATTTTGAGAAATGTTCCCTCTATACCTATTTTGCTGAGGGTTTTTATCACGAAGGATGCTGGATTTTATCAAATGCTTTTTCTGCATCTATTGAAATTATCATATGATTTTTGTTTTTAATTTTGTTTAGTGGTGGATGACATTTATTGACTTATATATGTTGAATCAACCTTTCATCCCTTAGATAAAACCCACTTGATCATGGTTTTTATTTTTATGTGCTGTTGAATTCGATTTAGTAATATTTTTTTGAGGATTCATGTGTCTATGTTCATTAGGGATATTGGTCTGTAGTTTCTCTCTCTCTCTCTCTCTCTCTCTCTCTCTCTCTCTCTGTGTGTGTGTGTGTGTGTGTGTGTGTGTGTGTGTGTGTGTGTGTGTGTCTTTTCCTGGCTTTGGTATTAGGACGATACTGGTTTTATAGAATGAGTTAGGAAGAATTCCCTCCTTCTCAATCTTATGGAATAGCTTTAGTAAAATTGGTTCCATTTCTTCTTTGAAAGTCTGGTTGAATTCAGCTGAGTCTGTTGGGTACTGGAATCTTGTTGTTGTTGTTTTGGGAGACTTTTAATTGCTGTTTTAATCTTACTACTTGTTACTGCTTTGATCAAATTTTCTACTTCTTCCTGATTCAAGGTTAGGGAGTTGTATATTTCCAATAATTTGTCCATTTCCTCTAGGTCGTCTAGTTTGTTTGCATATAGATGTTCATAATAATCTTGGATGATATTTTATATTTCTGTCGTATCAGCTGTAATGTTTCCATTTTCATTTAAAATTGGGCTAATTTGAATATCTCTTTTTGTTTATTCTTTCTCTAATCTTTGTTTAATTTAGCTAGTGGTCTATCAATTTTATTTGTCTTTTCAAAGAACCAATTTTTTGTTTCATTGATCCTCTCTATTTTTTAAAATTCAATTTCATGTAGTTCTGCTCTGATTATCATTATTTCTTTTTCTTTTTTTTTTTTTTTTGAGTTGGAGTCTCACTCTGTTGCCCAGACTGGAGTGCAGTGGCTGCTCCTGGCCACCGCAGCCTCGACCTGCTGGGCTCCGGCGATCCTTCCGCCTCAGCCTTCCAAGTAGCCGGAATTACAGGCATGCGCTACCACGCCCGGCTGATTTTTTGATTTATTGTAGAGATGAGGTCTTGCTGCCCAGGTGGGTCTCGAACCCGCGGGCTCAGGCAATCCGCTCACCTCAGCCTCCCAAAGGCACGGGATTACAGGCTGAGCCACCAAGCCCGGCTTGATTATCATTATTTCTTGTCCTCCACTAGCTTTGGGTTTGGTTTGTTCATGTTTTTCCAGTTTCTTGAGGTGTGACATTAGGTTGTCAATATGCAATATTTCAGTCTTATTAATGTAGTCTTTTTTTTATTTTTGCAAATGGTTAATGTAGCCCTTAAGTGCTATAAATTTTCCTCTGAGTACAGATTTGACTGTGTCTCAGAGGTTTTGATAACTCATTTCATTCATTTTGAGGAATTTTAAAATTTACTACTTGATTTCATTATTGATTCAGGGCTCATTCATTAGCAGATTGCTTAACTTCCATGTTTTTGTTTGGTTTCGTGAGTTCTTCTTGGAGTTAATTTGTAGTTTCATTCCACTATGGTCTGAGAAGGTGCACAATATGATCTAGGTTTTTAAAAGTTTGCTGAGACCTGATTTGTGGCCTATCATATGCTCTGTCTTGGAGAATGTTCCATGTTCTGATGAGAAAAATGTATAACCTATAGTTTTTGGTGGAATGCTCTGTGGGTGTCTGTTAGTTCCATTTGCTTTAGGGCCCAGTTTAGCTCCAATATTTCTTTGTTGACTTTCTACCTGAATGATCTACTTTTGCTGTCAGTGGAGTGTTGAGGTCTCTTACTATTATTGTATTGCTGTCTATCTCTTTTTTAAAGTCTAGTAGAATTTGTTTTATATAGCTGGGGCTCTGTTGTTAGGTGTATATACATTTAAAATTGTTATCTCTTCTTGTTGCATTGATCCCTTTATCATGATATAATAACTATCTTTATCTTTTTTAAAGTTGTTAATTTAAAGTCTGTTTTATCTGATATGAGAATGTCTACTCCTGCTCATTTTGGGTTTCCATTTGCATAGAATACTTTTTCTCACCCCTTTACCTTGAGTCTATAAAATTCTTTGTGAGTTAAATGGATCTCTTGATATTAGATATTTGAATTGTGTGCTTTTTAAAAAATCCATTCTGCCAGACTATGTATTTTTAGTGGGGCATTGAGACCACTTATGTTCAGAGTTAATAATGATATGTAAGATACTATTCCATTGATCATGATTGTTATCTGGTTGCTTTATTTATTTAATTATTTTTGTCTATTGTGTTAGCATTCCATAGGCCCTGTTAGATTTGTGATTTCCAGTGTTTTTCTACTGGTGTACTTCAACCTTTTGTTTTAGTATTTAGAACTTCTTTGAGTATTTCTTGCAGAGCCAGTCTAGTGGTGACAAATTCCCTCAGTGTTTGCTTGTCTGAGAAAGATTTCATTTCTTCTTTATTTATGAAACTTAGTTTTATACAAAATACAAAATTCTTGGCTGTTATTCTGTCTGAGGAGATTGAAGATGGGACCCCAATCTCTTTTGACTTATGAGGCAAGCATGTTCAACTTGCAGCCCACAGGCCATATGCAGCACAGGACAGCTAGTAATATAGCCCCACAAAATCTTTTAACATCATCTTAAAACAAACATTTCTAACGAGTATCTTGAAAAGCCTTCATATATATATATACACCCTTGTTGTGGGGTTTCTTCTGAGAAGTCTGCTGTTAATCTGATAGGTTTACCTTTGTAAGTTATTTGATGCCTTTGTCTCACTTCTCTTAAAATTATTTTCTTCACATTAACTTTGCATAACCTGATGATTATATGGCCTGGAGATGACTTTTTTGTGATGAATCTTCTGGGGGTTCTTTGGGCTCCTTGCATCTGGATATCTAAATCTCTGGCAAAACCAGGAAAGCTTTCCTCCACTATTCCCTCAAATGGGTTTTCTAAACTGGTGGTTTTCTCTTCTCATATCACCTATGATTCTTAGATTTGGACATTTAACACAATCCCACATTTCTTGGAGACTTTGTTCTGATCTCCTGATTATTTTTTCTTTATTGTTATCTGATTGGGTTAATTCAAAAGCCTTGTCTTCAAGTTCTGAGATCCTTTCGTCTACTTATTTTAGTCTACTATTAAGACTTTCCACTATATTTTGTACTTCCCTAAATGATTCTTTCAGTTTCACAATTTCAGCTTGTTTTTGCGGGGAGGGGGTTTTATTTATTTATTTTATTATTTTATTTTTATTATAAAGATGTGGAGTACAATTCAGGGTTAGGTATACAAACGCTGATTATGTAGCTACCCTTGTTGATAAGGTATGCCCCTCCCTCCCTTAGCAGTTTTCTCAACTGCCAATCCCAACCCCCTCCCCTGACAGTTTCCCACTACTGCCAATCCCTTTCTTATAGTATTATAATTGTTCAAGTTCAGCTTATGAGTGAGAACATATGGTACTCTGTTCTTTGTTTTTATTAAGGTGTCTATCTTTTGGAGAATTTTTCATTCATGTCCTGAATAGTTTTTTCAATTTCTTTATGTTGTTTTCAACTTTCTCCTGAATCTCATTTAGAAATCTTATAATCGACCTTTTGAATTCTATCTCTGGAATTTCAAATATTTTATTTTGTTTAAGGTCCATTATTGAAGAGATAATATGGTCCTTTGGGGGTGTTGAAGAACTCTGTTTTTCATACAGTCAGAATTATTATTTTTGGTTTCTTCTCATTTGAGTAGACTATTTCTTCTTATTTGAAGTTGGCAGGGGGCTGGTGTAGGCACTGTGGGGCTCCCTTGGTTATATATAGCCTTGGTGTGGTGAGTTTCTCAATTGCCAACTGTGGTGGTCCTGTGTTGGGTATCTGCACAAGTTCAAGGTGACTTGAGTGTCTGGGGTGGCTTGAATAGTAGTTTTAACTAGAGTCTAGCATCAGACCTAAAGCTAAGGCATTATATCAAATGTGTTGGATTGTGCTGTTGACCTCTGGCCAGGAGGTGGTGCTTGTGGGAGACAGCCAGCAGTGATGGTGGCTGTGGACTTTCTGCTTGGCATTTGTTGCTCCAAGGAAGAGCCTCACCAACCTAGGCAGTGGGAGGGGCTATGGGGATTTCCAAAGTTCTCTGTTTTGAGCCTTCAAGGAGGTTCAGGGGAAAGGAGGTCAAGTCTCCACCTGTGGGCACTCTTCGTAGCTATTTCAGTGGAGATTGGGAAAGAGTACCTGGCCATTGGGGTAATGCTTTCCCCTGCATCGGGTGGCTTCTTGTGGTCTATGCCATGATTCAGATGAAAATCTAGCTAATTCCAACCCAGGTTGATTGATTTTACTCTTTTTTGCACTATATGGTTATTATTGCTTCTTTCAGTCATGGGGTGTACTGCTGGTCCCATTCCTCTCTGGATGATAAAGAAACTGTCTTTATCTTGGTTTGCTCTGTAAGAGAAACACAATTTAGCTGCCTCTCATCAGCCATTTTAATTCTCCTCAATTCTTTTGCATATATGTCTGGGAATGGTATTACTAGATCATATGATAATTCCATTTTTAACATTTTGAGGAACTTTCAAACTGTCTTCCAAAGTGGCTGCACCATTTTACAGTCTCACTAGCAATGCAGGAGGCTCCCAATTTCTTCACACCCTTGTTAACACTTGCTATTAGCTGTTGTTTTGATTTGGGCCATTCTAGTGGGTGTGAAGTGGTACCTGTGTTTTGCTTTGCATTTTCCTAATGACTGGTAATGTTGATCATCTTTTCATGTACATAATGGCCATTTACATATCTTTGGAGAAATGTCTATTAAAATACTTTGCTCATTTTTCAATTTGGCTTTTTATTTTTGTTGCTGTTCGGTTGAAAAAGATATTTATCTATTGTGGATACAAGCTCCTTATCAGATATATTATTTGCAAACATTTTTTTCCATTCTTTGGGTTGTATTTTTACATTAATGGTGATATTTTTGGCAGCAAAAATGTTTTGATTTTGAAGAAGTGCAATTTATTTATTATTTCTTGTCTCACTTGTGCTTTTGTTCTTGTATCTAAGAATGCTTTGCCCAATTCTGGAAGTTCTAACCGGACCAATTAGACAAGAGAAGAAAATCAGGGGTATCCAGGTAGAAAAAGAGGAAGTTAAGCTATGATATGATTTTATACCTTGAAAACCCTAAAAAGTCTGTCAAAAGCCTCCTTGCACTGATAAATGACTTTGGTAGAGTCTCAGGTTACAAAATCAACATGCAAAAGACAGTTGCATTTCTATACACCAGCATCAAGCAGGCAGAGAACCAAATAAAACACAATCCCATTTACAATAGCCACAAAAAAAATGAAATACCGTGGCATCTACCTAACCAGCAAAGTGAAAGACCTTTACAAAGAGAAATATAAAACACTGCTCAAATAATTCAAAGAAGATACAAACAAATGGAAAAACATTTCATGCTCAAGAATCAATATTGTCAAGATGTCCATCCTACCCAAGACAATCTACAGATTCAATGCAGTACCCATCAAATAACCACCATTTTTTTCAGACCTGGAAATGACAATACAGAAATTCATGTGGAACCAGAAAAGAGCACAAATAGCCAAAACAATCTTCAACAAAAGTAACAAAGTGAGAGGTATCACATTTCCAGACTTTATACTTTATTACAAGGATACAGTAATCAAAGCAGCCTCATATTGGTACAAGAATAGGCACATAGACCAATGGAACAGGAGAGAGATTCCAGGAGCAAAACTATGGTCTCTCAACCAACTCATCTTCAACAAAGCCATCAATAACAATCACTGGGGAAAGGAGATCATATTTAGCAAATGGTGCTGGGAAAACTGACTGACCACATGCAGAAGAATGAAACTGGACTCCTACCTATCACCATATACAAAAACCAACTCAAAATGGATCCAAGACCTTAACGTAAAACTTCAAACTATAAGAATTCTGAAAGAAAACATAGGAAATACCCTTATGCACATCAGAGTAGGCAACAAATTCTTGACCAAGTCCCCAAAAGCAAATGCCATAAAAGCTAAGACAGACAAGTGGGACCTCATTAAACTGAAAAGCTTTTGCACAACAAAAGAGACCATCAAGATAGTAAAGAGACAACCCACAGAATGAGAACAAATTATTTGCAAATTATGCACCTGACAAAGGCTTAATATCTAGGATCTAAGAGGAACTCAAACAAAGGGAAAGGAAAAAACCAAACAACCCCATTAAAAACTGGGCAAAGGATATGAGCAGGCACTTCTCAAAAGGTGACATACAAGCAGCCATCAGACAGATGAAAAAATGCTAAGCCTCACTAATCATCAGAGAAATGCAAATAAAAACTACAATGAGATACCACCTAACTCTGGTAAGGATGGCTATCATTAAATCAAAAAACAACAGATGCTGGCACAAGTGTGGAGAAAAGGGAATGCTTCTACACTGTTGCCAGGAGTGTAAGCTAGTTTAGCCTCTATGGAAAGCAGTGTGGTGATTCCTAAAAGAACTAAAAATTGGCTTTCCATACAATCTAGCAATCCTTCTCCTGGGAATATACACAGAGTAACATAAATCATTCTACAAAAAACACACTTGCACACGCATGTTTATTGCCACACTATTCACAATAGCAAAAAACATGGAACCAGCCCGACTGCCTAGTGAAAGTGGACTGGATAAAGAAAATGTGGTACATATACACGATGGAGTATTACACAGCCATAAAGAAAAGCAAAATCATGGACTTCACAGCAAATTGGATAGAACTAGAGACTATCATACTAAGTGAACTATCACAGAAGCAAAGATCTGAATACATGTTCTCACTCATAAGTGGGCCTTGAACATTAGTCACATTAGCACAAAAGAGGGATCAGTGGTCACTGGGCGCTGCTAGGGGAGGGAGGGAGTTAGGAGGGTGGGGGCACATGACAACACAAAGGATACGTGGGTCATTACCAGGGGGATTGAGGGCTAGTTACAAGCCCAAACTTCACCTACATGCGGGCTACTTATGTAGTTACTCCATATTCCTATAATAAAATAGAGTTTTTAAAAAAATAATGCTTTGCCTAATCCAAGTCCACAAAGATTTGCTCTTGTGTTTTCTTCTAAGAGTTTTGTAATTTTTGCTCATACATTTAAGTCTATCATCAGTTTTGAGTTAATTTATATACAGTATATTACTTGAAGTAGGGGTCTAACTTTATTCTTTTGCTATTCAGTAGTCCCAACACCATTTGTTGAAAATACTATTCTTTCCTCACTAAATTGTGCTGACACCTTTGTAGAAAATCAATTGATAATAAATGTAAGGTTTTATCTCTGGACCTCTCAATTCTATTATATTGGACTATATGTATACCCATATGCCAGTATCACACAGTCTTGATTACTGGAGTATTTGAAGTAAGTTTTGAAGTAAGAAAGGTTTAATACTACTATTTTGTTTTTCCTTTTCAAGATTGTTTTAGCTATTCTGTGCCCCTTGCATTTCCATGTGAATTTGAGAATTTGCTCATCCATTTTTGAAAAAAAAGATACAGCTGGGGTTTTGATAGAGACTGTGTTGAATCTGTAGATCATTTTGGGGGGGTATTTCAATCCATGAACATGGAGTGTCTTTCTATTTACTTAGGTCTGCTTTAACTTCTTCCAACAAAGTTTTATAGTTTTCTGTGTACAAGTATTACACATTTTTTGCTCAATTTATAAGTATATCATTTTTTATGCTTTTGTAAATGGAATTGGTTTCTTTTTCTTTTTTTTGAGTTGGAGTCTCACTCTGTCGCCCAGACTGGAGGGCAGTGGTTCTCCCGGCCACCGCAGCCTCAACCTGCTGGGCTCTGGCGATCCTTCCGCCAAGTAGCTGGAACTACAGGCGCGCGCTACCACACCCGGCTAATTTTTTTTGGTTTATTGTAGAGAAGAGGTCTCGCCAAGTTACCCAGGCGGGTCTCGAACCCACGGGCTCAGGCAATCCACTCACCTCAGCCTCCCAAAGTGCAGGATTACAGGCTGAGCCACCGGGCCCAGCTGGAATTGCTTTCTTAATTGTATTTTCAGATTGTTAGTTGCTGGTGTACAGAAAAACAATTTATTTTTGTATATTGATCTTGTATTTTGCCATCTATCTGAGTGTGTGTGTGTGTGTGCTTGTCTTAGAAAAATTACTCAGAAAGTTTGTTACAAATATATACATATGTGAGGGGGGGACCCCCCCAAAACTGGAATTTATTTATAAAAAATTGTGTATTTATTCTTACATGTTTAAACCTCAGTCACCTTCAAAGTACTCTTCGTTTAATGTAATACACCTGTCAAGATACTTTTTCCACTGCTCAAAACAGTTTTTGAACTCATTGATTTTGATACCTTTTAGTGTTTCTGCCGGTTTTTGTTTTGCCTCTTCTACATTGGCAAAATATTTCCCTTTCAGGACTTTTTCCATCCAGGGAGACAAAAAAAATTTTTGCTTAGGGTGAAATTGGATGAATAGGGGGCGTGGGGCATGGGGGTCATGACGTTTTTGGTCAAAAATTGCTGAACACTCAGCACGTTGTGGGCAGGTGAACTCATAATCACGCATCATTAAATGCACAAACGTGTTGAAAGAATCTACCCCCCAAAATTCACTGAAGCCAAATGCAGCCTCTCACAACAATGCTGACTAGTACACGGATGCCCACCAGTTCCTAGAACACTAGGGGAAGCCTGTATTACAAGAGGCCCGCCCTCCAAAAATAATTCTCATTTTTTGAGAATCCACATTTACATATAGTGTGTATATATATATTAATATATAAATATATATTAATATATATATTTGCCCCCACGTTCTATTACATAACAGTAGTGGAGGAAAATAAATAATTTTTATTGCTGAGTAGTAATCCACTGTATATCAATGGCCACTCCATCACTTGCCCCTAAAATGTGTACAGAATTTCCAATATATCTGTTAAAAAATGTAAAAATTGTTTGGGTTCTGGTGAACTCACATAGTCTAACTAGAGAATAAAGACATTCTTAGTTGGGAGAGAGAGAGGGAGAGAGGGAGAGGGAGAGAGAGAGATTATCCGTGCCTAAAATTGAGAATTCTAATTCAAAACTTTCAGTAAAAAAAGAAAACAAACATATATTATTTTTTTGTTTTTATCCCAGCTAGTAAAAGCAAAAGTTAATAGCAATCCAAGCTTCTCCATCAGCTGAAAGCTATTTTTGATCCATTTACCTTTCCCAATCTCCAGTCTTCCTTCCCCTTTTTATTTAGATGATACAGAATAGACATTATCCGTACTATAGAGAAGTTGTGTGGCATAAGAGTTAAGGATGTGAGCTCTGCTGTTAGACTGCCTGGGTTTAAATCTCATTTACGCTATATATTCACTGTTTTACCTGAGGTATCATAACTTTACCTCCCTTGGCTTCAATTGTCCCATCCTAAAATAGGAATGATTTTAGCACCTTCCTTGAAGGATTTTTGTGAGATTATACATATAAAGTACTTGGAACAATACACTATATGTGCTCAACAAATGCAAGGATGTCATTAATATTACATGTCAACCAGTTAGCATTTAAGGAGATCTGTCTTTAACCTGAGATTTTCAAATAAGCAAACAAACATCTTATTTTTAGCCTTTGGGCATCTTTATTTTCTGTTGGAAGAACTGTTCCTAAGGGATTATCTTTTTTAAAGTGAGGATCATCAAGAGGAGAGTGCCAGAAGGAGACAGTGAAAGACACCAAGAAAGCAGAGAAGACAAATAGGAAAGAGAAGAAAGTTAGAGAAGAAACCAAGGAGGCCAGGTAGAGGAAAGTAGGTGTTTGAGGAGAGAGAGAGTATAACAAGAATAAAGTTCATTAAGGTAGGAGGGGTGGGAGAGACCTTGTAAAACAGAGCCAGGAGCTTTATTGAAGCTTAACAGAAAAGAAACCCTTGTTTGAAAGGAAGACACTGGCTATATTTAGTACTGGGTAGGATGTCAGTTCTGAAAATAAACTGCTCCCAGAACCGAATGCAATCCTCTGTGCTGTTGTCACCTGCAGCAGGCTGGCCTCTCTTGTAGAGCAGAGTGGAACATGGACATATCGGCTACCTCAGAGCTCCTGACATTGGCAAGGACTTGCCCCACTTTTTCTCCCTGTCCCATTCCTAAGTTTTAAAACTTCTGATTAATATGGAGGCAAAAGTTATACAGTTGAAGAATGCAAAGTATATGTTAGTGCATATGTGGAACAAGGAAGTGTCCTGCTAAGTCAATATCAGAATCTAAATACCATGTGGCCAGATGCTTAATACAATATCCACTGCCTTCATGCTACACTTTGGGCATACAAATGTAGACACAGGGGTCCAGCAAGAAATATCACAGGCCATATAAAAAGATATATTTGAAGCATCCTATAAGTGTCAGAAAGTAAGTCCTATGACGATATCATGCCTGTGTGACTTAGGGAGCTCACATGGGACATGCAGACAGGCCCAGGCCAGGATACATTAGGAAAAGACAGAGAATTCATTACTTGGGTCATCAAAAACAATATTCATGTGAAAGAGATTGGAAGTGAGGAGAAAGCTTTCCCTTTCCAATAGGAATAAATATAATTATATTCTTTTTAAAAATTTAAAAAATTATTTTATTTTAAAATTGTGGGGTACAATTCAGGGTTAGGTATACAAATATTCACTGTGCAGGTACCCTTGTTGGTGAGGTGTGGCCCCCCCTTTCCCAGGCAGATTTCCACTACTGTCAGTCCCACCTCCCTGCCCCTCCTCCCCTCTGCAGTTTCCTGGTGCAATGCCATCTACTTCTCCCTTAAGAGACTTAGAGACTTACAGGTAAATTCATACACACACACACACACACAAAACGCATGTTTTGTGAGGAAAATATGGGTGATATCTTTCACTGAAATGGGAAAAGAAGGGAGAAAACAAGTATTTTGGTGGAAGAAAATATAACCAGTATTCCAGAATTGTAGCTTCCAACTTCATCTACTCATCACTTCCACTATTATCACTCTCTCATCTAGTCTGTTGCAATAGCCTACTAATTGTTTTTTCTACTTCCAAACTAAGTCCCTCTCTTGAATATATACTCCACAAGGCAGTATATACTTTTAAAACTTATAAGTCTAATTGTGTCACTACTCTTCACAAAAATCTATAATATTTTCTCAGCTCACCCTGAGTAAAATGCAAACTTTTTAATATGGTCTGTGAGACTCCACATGGTATAGCCCTCTGCTACCTTTCTAGTTTCATCTGCTACCGGCATTCCCTCACTCCTTTTACTGTAAGCATAGGCATTCTGACCTCTTAGGTCTTCCTAGAACATGTGAAGCACACTTTGGTCTCAGTGACTTGCATTTACTGTTCCCTCCCAGTGGGAGATGCCATCCCCATATAGTCAGATGGATTGCCCCCTCACTTTGTTTGAGACTCAGCCCAAATGTCACCTAATGAGAGAGATCTTCCATAACCATCACACATAAAACAGGAATATTCCTCTCACCCTCCATCATGTTTGATGGAGAAAGGAAGATAATGAGTGGAAATGTCTGATAGGCAATTGTATGCATGGGTCTAGAGTTCAGCTAGGCGATCTAAGCCAGAGACGTAGATTTAGGAGTTTCCTTCACACCAGGCAAGGAAAATAGTGTTTGTAATGCTCTACAGGTGAGAGAAAGCATAGTACATTCAAGGATCATGCAGTACTTTTTGAAAACGCAGTTTATCTGAGTCTGACCCAAGATTTATTACTAAGTGAGGCTTAGGAAGTAAGGTTTAGGAATATGTAGCTTGATTAAGTTCCACAATATGATTCTGATATGTAGCCCTGGCTGAGAACCTCTCTAGAAAGATATACTCATCTCCATTAAATTTACTATTAATCTCTAAATTGCCCAATCCAGTACCTTAAATATCTCACATGACCACTCTGGGAATTAATAGTTGATCATTTTTAACTTCAAATATTCTCCTTCCTTGGCTTCTGGGCACCAGACACTCATGATTCTCCTGCAACCATTTTGGCTATTCCTTCTCAGTCTATTTTATAGACTTTGCTCCTGCCAACCCCTTAAATATAGGTGCTCTCCAAGGTTTTGACCTCTACCTTTCTGTCACTTTAACATCCTGCACATTCTCTCTGGCTAGGCTCATCCATTCACATGGTTCAAATCTGGTGTCCACATTTCTATTCCTGATCCAGATCCTCTTCTACACTCAGAACCCATGTATAGAATATGTCTATGTTACCATCTAGATATTACATGAGGACTTCAAATCCAATACTTACTTTTATTATATTTTCTCCATGTCTCAGTACATGCCACTACTAACATCCCACATAAGTCAGTAAGTCTTGTTTATCCCACCTTCTACCTACCATCAACTTTTCTTTATCCACACAGTCCCTACCATTCAGGGCACAATAATCTCTCACTTGATTTATTGACAGATTGCATTGCAGTCTATGTGTTTACATGTATATTTATTCTGCTAGACTGTGAGTAATGAGAGTATAAGTTTATTCATTTATTCACTCACCAATATGTATTGATGGCCTACTACATGGCATACAGTGTCATATTCATTTCTGTATCTCTCACATCAAGTGTATTGCCTGACATTAAGTATGTACTCAGTATATGTTTGTCTTATTGAATAATATTGAAATCCACTATGTCACAGAGGAAAATAGGGCCTAGAGATAAAGAATGACCTGCCAAACCCACACAGCAGGTTAGTCCAGTTTTTTTTTCTTCATTGTCCCTCCCTCTAACCCCTTCATTACTGGTAACATTGCTCCTAAACTATCAGCTTATGTGGAAAAGAAAATAATTATCAACATCCTAGAGGCTTTTAGATTAAGAATCTATATTTCTTTGGCATTTCTAACATCTTTTGGCATCATCACTGCTGAATCAGGATGACCACAGGTCAGATTTTTATCTAGCACTTCTAAAGAGCTCCTCTTGACTTTGGTAGATTAAGAATAGAGCTGACCTCATATAGGAACTTTCAGGCTCTCAAATGGATTTGGGGGTGTGTCCTGGAAGAAAGAGAATGAGGAAAGACTTTCAGAATTTGTGCAGAAGCATGTATTTTATACAAACAAAACCAGAAAAAATGGGTTATAAGAGAGAATTTGATGGGTTTATGAATGAAGTTCCTGATAATGATTATTCTAGACACTGTATTGAACTATCATATAAAGCTGGTTATTTATGTTGAATATATTTCCACCTGCTACAATTTAGTAAAACCCAAATATGTCCAGCGTATTCTAGAAATATGAATAAAGTATGCAGTATGGAGCCTTCTAGAAAAAACCCCTGCTTCTAACTTGTTCAGGTAATGAGTACAGGAGACCCTCTTAGAAACTGGATTTATTTACTCATTCCTTTATTCCTCCATTCAACATTTACAGAGGACTTTTGTTCCAGGTACACTCTTCCTCCAAGAATCTCTCAGTCTATTGAGAAACATAGACAAGTAAATAAACCATTTAAATATAGTACACTAAATGCTCTGACAACGTAAGTATATCCTCTGTGACTCAGCTGGAAAACAAATGCTTCCTCCAGAAAGTATTCTCTGACTTCTTCAGGTGAAGTTTGATTTCTCTCATCTGTATCCCTAAATTTTCTATACTTTCTTCAAATCTAATATTATGTTCTACATATAACCACTGGCTTAATGTGTCTGATTAATGTATCTGCCGTGGGCCTATGAGCTCCTTGAGGGCAGAGCCATTTTTGTGTGTTTCTGCACAGTGTCTAGAGTAGAGTAGTCTCTCAGAAAATAATAATAGTGGTAGCTCTTGCCATTTATTGTGTGCTTACATTACTTATTACTTATCTCCAGTTATCTTCTTTTCAACAAAGAAATTATTTATTGTCCCCATTTTACAAAAGAAAAAACTAAGGCTCAGAAATTTTAAGTAATTTAACCAAGCATCACACAACTACTAACTAATGGAACTAGTCAAAAGCCCAGGCAGGTGTGACTCCTAAGCCCTTCTCTAAGATTGGCTTAATTTTTTTTTTTTTTTTTTTT